>NC_064818.1:938070-997635 GCF_023721935.1 Panthera uncia
GGAGCTGTGGCCTGGGCGAGCGGGGTCCTCCCGGGGGGGGGGGGGGGGCCCCGCGGGGCCCCCGGACGGGGGGGCCCCCGGGGGGGGGGGGCGCATTCCCGGGCCCCGGACTAGCGAGGTCCCTATGGGGGCGCATTCCGGGGCGGGGGTGAGGGGGGGAAGTGGAAGGCGAGCGGGGTCTCCCGGGGAGGGGAATTGGGGGGAGGGACGAGCACAGAGGGAGGGCGCCCCCAGAGGCGCAGGGCTAGCGGGGAACTGAGGTCTAGACGCAGCGCGCGGCTGTCGGGGTCTCGGGTGGGCCCGGCGACCGGAGGGGACGACGCGGGAAGGGGGCAGGTTCCGCGGCATTCCGAGGCCCTTCGCCCCACTTGTACCCGGAACGCACCCTCCGTGTCGGACTCCCTCCAGAGCTCGCTGTCACTATGACCCCTGCCCGGCAGCCTGCAGCCTGCCCTGAGTCACGACCGACGGTCAGGTGGCGCCCTCCGGCCAGGAGCGGGGCGCGTCCCGGTCACCATTCCCAGGCCCTGGGGATCACTTGTCCCCCTGGTCGTGCTGATGGTCAGTCAGGGTGCAGCTGCCTTCCCAAGCCCCTGTTTGTTCTGGCGCCTCCGCGTCTGGGAGCGACAAGTCGGGGACAGAGGACTGTGCTGTGAGGGAGCCGGGGTGCTCATGTCTGGGTGCCTGGTCCACACCGCACCCCAAGGGCCCCGCATTCGCTCCGGGTGCCTGGTTCACACCCCACTCCAAGTGCCCTGCACTCGGAAGTGGTTACCTGCGCGATGCCCGGGCCGCCGAGGAGGAGGAAGCATGCCAGGAAAACTGCCACAATTTGACCCAGACTTTTCTGGGAAACCGCTCGTACAGGAAAACATCCGTTAAGGAGAGTCATCCCTCCATAAAGTAAAGCCAAATCAGGAGGAAAAACCCTGACTTTTGCAGGGATGAGACACTGAAAGGTGAATTCTGCTCTCGTGTCAGACCATCCACGGGCACGGAGGGCCCCTCTCTGCCTCGCAGTCAGCATCCCCCACCCCTACGATGGATGCAGGGAAAACACGACAGACACACAATAGACCAAGCAGCGTCTTGTATCCCCGGCCGCCGCGCACTGAGGAGTCTTTATCACTTCCAGTCCCTTGTTTGACATCAGTTTGCTTTTTGCCTTATTCAAAAAACAGAAAAAAAGAGCAATAGCTATCCTGTATTTATTGTGAAATATTTCTAGTCCGTTTTTACGTGTTGAGAGGAATAAAAATCAGTTCATACAGAAGTAAGGGGACTTTCTCTCTCTCTCTTTGACCTTGAGTAAGACGGTGCGATTGCGGGGTCACTTGTTTTCACTCTGCAGACAGTGCCCTACAATCCACGCTAGATCTAGGTGGAGAGAATGAGATGCTTCATTCATCTTGGACACCTGCACTGTCAGGCAGATGGCCCCAAGGCTTCCTGCCCTCTCCGCCTTCCTGCTGTGTGTCCCAGGGCACCCGTGTCCTCACACTTTTCCTCCTATGTGCACCCTTCGTCTTCTTCTTAAAACCGAAGATTTAGGGGTGACAGCGCCTTGCCTACTTCCTACGTGGTTATGAATGGAAAGGGGGGGAAGGACATGTGAGAAGACCCTTGAAGTAACTACAAGAGTGCTTCTGAAAGATTTGATTCGGGGAAAAATAAGATACGGCTTCTGTACCTTTGACAAACACACGACACAAAATTTAAAAGTTAGAAAACACTGCTTGTTATTGCTATATTGCTGTATTACTTTTCCAGAAATTCATCTGGCAAACATCTTTGTCTCTTACACAAAAGGAGAGCTTCTCTTCTGTCCTGAATGTATATGAGTTAACCCTCAGGGATAGTGGTGAGGTTTGGTATTCTTATTTCTTTTACTGGAAGGAAAAGAAAAAGAGAAAGGGAGAAAGAAAAAAAGAAACACAGGAAGGAAGGAAGGACGGAAGGAAGATGAAAAGAAACTTTTTTAGTTTAGGATAAAAGATATTTGATATACAAAAAATGAAAATACTAATATGATAATAAAGAAAGTATTTCAAACTTTCTTATTTCTTCAACAATGACTAGACAATTGGACCAACTTGGGAATAAGTTAGAGACTTAAGGAATCTCTAAATAACGTAGTTTTTATTCTTCTTTAAAAGTTCTTACATGAATTCTTTTTAGCCAAATAAGGTAGATTATATCTGATATTTGCATAATTACAATTTATCGCATTGGAAAGTATACTCAAGAGTTGTTTTCACATTTACATATATTTTTGGTATTTTCAATATGATAAGCCATTTACTTTGGTAATGTTTTATAAATTGAACTTAAACAATGTGACTTTAATTCTCCCAATGTATCAGCAAAGCCAATAAATTAGAATTTGATTCTCCTAAGAGTTTAAGGTTCCAGAATAAGCTCGCTATTTGCCATTGTAGAACTGTCAGCATTCTCTGTATATTTTACAGTTTTTTTGTAAGTATTCAAGAAAGGGAGTTAGCTTAAGTTAGTATTAATCTAACTTTTATAGGCTTACATGTAGTTAAGAAAGTTAGCGAGAACCGCGGCAGAAACAGCTTCCTGTGTTTCATGCTCGGGCAGGAAACAGAGGTCACGTATCGGCTGTATTCTCCTGCTCCATCCGAGGGCTTTTCCATGATACACCGTACAGGTATAGGAATACGGCCTACATTCTTTCATTTTCAAATATTTCCTTTGGTTCGCAGCCCAATTCAAATAACTTCAAGAACAAATTTACCCCGTTACTTCAAACGACATGCATCTGGGTCTGTGTGTTCTTAAGTTCAATGGTACCAGTCTGAAGATAAGCAGTTTTAGAGTCAGAACATCATGCTCCCTTCATGATTAATTTATTCTTTCATTTAACTTACACTTGTGGAGCACGAATCCATATTCTTTCAAATGAGAGTACTTGTTTCATGAAGGATTCAGAAATAAATAATTTACTAAAGGGAAGATTTGATTCATGAATTTTAAAGTCTAAGTGAGTCTTCTAAGACATTTGCTAATCCTGATGAACTATGACCTTGATAATGAAACACTGGTTCATAAATATCTACTATGTAGGTAACGCTGTGTTTCATATGAATTAATAAAAAAATAAATGATCTATTTGTGAATATTTCAATGCTTTCAGAATGGAGAAAACCTAGAAGTCATACAATAACAAAAATTATAAAAACCATAATTTTAGTGTATATATATATATATACACTAAAATTATGGTTTTTATAATTTTTGTTATTGTATGACTTCTAGGTTTTCTCCATTCTGAAAGCATTGAAATATTCACAAATAGATCATTTATTTTTTTATTAATTCATATGAAACACAGCGTTACCTACATAGTAGATATTTATGAACCAGTGTTTCATTATCAAGGTCATAGTTCATCAGGATTAGCAAATGTCTTAGAAGACTCACTTAGACTTTAAAATTCATGAATCAAATCTTCCCTTTAGTAAATTATTTATTTCTGAATCCTTCATGAAACAAGTACTCTCATTTGAAAGAATATGGATTCGTGCTCCACAAGTGTAAGTTAAATGAAAGAATAAATTAATCATGAAGGGAGCATGATGTTCTGACTCTAAAACTGCTTATCTTCAGACTGGTACCATTGAACTTAAGAACACACAGACCCAGATGCATGTCGTTTGAAGTAACGGGGTAAATTTGTTCTTGAAGTTATTTGAATTGGGCTGCGAACCAAAGGAAATATTTGAAAATGAAAGAATGTAGGCCGTATTCCTATACCTGTACGGTGTATCATGGAAAAGCCCTCGGATGGAGCAGGAGAATACAGCCGATACGTGACCTCTGTTTCCTGCCCGAGCATGAAACACAGGAAGCTGTTTCTGCCGCGGTTCTCGCTAACTTTCTTAACTACATGTAAGCCTATAAAAGTTAGATTAATACTAACTTAAGCTAACTCCCTTTCTTGAATACTTACAAAAAAACTGTAAAATATACAGAGAATGCTGACAGTTCTACAATGGCAAATAGCGAGCTTATTCTGGAACCTTAAACTCTTAGGAGAATCAAATTCTAATTTATTGGCTTTGCTGATACATTGGGAGAATTAAAGTCACATTGTTTAAGTTCAATTTATAAAACATTACCAAAGTAAATGGCTTATCATATTGAAAATACCAAAAATATATGTAAATGTGAAAACAACTCTTGAGTATACTTTCCAATGCGATAAATTGTAATTATGCAAATATCAGATATAATCTACCTTATTTGGCTAAAAAGAATTCATGTAAGAACTTTTAAAGAAGAATAAAAACTACGTTATTTAGAGATTCCTTAAGTCTCTAACTTATTCCCAAGTTGGTCCAATTGTCTAGTCATTGTTGAAGAAATAAGAAAGTTTGAAATACTTTCTTTATTATCATATTAGTATTTTCATTTTTTGTATATCAAATATCTTTTATCCTAAACTAAAAAAGTTTCTTTTCATCTTCCTTCCGTCCTTCCTTCCTTCCTGTGTTTCTTTTTTTCTTTCTCCCTTTCTCTTTTTCTTTTCCTTCCAGTAAAAGAAATAAGAATACCAAACCTCACCACTATCCCTGAGGGTTAACTCATATACATTCAGGACAGAAGAGAAGCTCTCCTTTTGTGTAAGAGACAAAGATGTTTGCCAGATGAATTTCTGGAAAAGTAATACAGCAATATAGCAATAACAAGCAGTGTTTTCTAACTTTTAAATTTTGTGTCGTGTGTTTGTCAAAGGTACAGAAGCCGTATCTTATTTTTCCCCGAATCAAATCTTTCAGAAGCACTCTTGTAGTTACTTCAAGGGTCTTCTCACATGTCCTTCCCCCCCTTTCCATTCATAACCACGTAGGAAGTAGGCAAGGCGCTGTCACCCCTAAATCTTCGGTTTTAAGAAGAAGACGAAGGGTGCACATAGGAGGAAAAGTGTGAGGACACGGGTGCCCTGGGACACACAGCAGGAAGGCGGAGAGGGCAGGAAGCCTTGGGGCCATCTGCCTGACAGTGCAGGTGTCCAAGATGAATGAAGCATCTCATTCTCTCCACCTAGATCTAGCGTGGATTGTAGGGCACTGTCTGCAGAGTGAAAACAAGTGACCCCGCAATCGCACCGTCTTACTCAAGGTCAAAGAGAGAGAGAGAAAGTCCCCTTACTTCTGTATGAACTGATTTTTATTCCTCTCAACACGTAAAAACGGACTAGAAATATTTCACAATAAATACAGGATAGCTATTGCTCTTTTTTTCTGTTTTTTGAATAAGGCAAAAAGCAAACTGATGTCAAACAAGGGACTGGAAGTGATAAAGACTCCTCAGTGCGCGGCGGCCGGGGATACAAGACGCTGCTTGGTCTATTGTGTGTCTGTCGTGTTTTCCCTGCATCCATCGTAGGGGTGGGGGATGCTGACTGCGAGGCAGAGAGGGGCCCTCCGTGCCCGTGGATGGTCTGACACGAGAGCAGAATTCACCTTTCAGTGTCTCATCCCTGCAAAAGTCAGGGTTTTTCCTCCTGATTTGGCTTTACTTTATGGAGGGATGACTCTCCTTAACGGATGTTTTCCTGTACGAGCGGTTTCCCAGAAAAGTCTGGGTCAAATTGTGGCAGTTTTCCTGGCATGCTTCCTCCTCCTCGGCGGCCCGGGCATCGCGCAGGTAACCACTTCCGAGTGCAGGGCACTTGGAGTGGGGTGTGAACCAGGCACCCGGAGCGAATGCGGGGCCCTTGGGGTGCGGTGTGGACCAGGCACCCAGACATGAGCACCCCGGCTCCCTCACAGCACAGTCCTCTGTCCCCGACTTGTCGCTCCCAGACGCGGAGGCGCCAGAACAAACAGGGGCTTGGGAAGGCAGCTGCACCCTGACTGACCATCAGCACGACCAGGGGGACAAGTGATCCCCAGGGCCTGGGAATGGTGACCGGGACGCGCCCCGCTCCTGGCCGGAGGGCGCCACCTGACCGTCGGTCGTGACTCAGGGCAGGCTGCAGGCTGCCGGGCAGGGGTCATAGTGACAGCGAGCTCTGGAGGGAGTCCGACACGGAGGGTGCGTTCCGGGTACAAGTGGGGCGAAGGGCCTCGGAATGCCGCGGAACCTGCCCCCTTCCCGCGTCGTCCCCTCCGGTCGCCGGGCCCACCCGAGACCCCGACAGCCGCGCGCTGCGTCTAGACCTCAGTTCCCCGCTAGCCCTGCGCCTCTGGGGGCGCCCTCCCTCTGTGCTCGTCCCTCCCCCCAATTCCCCTCCCCGGGAGACCCCGCTCGCCTTCCACTTCCCCCCCTCACCCCCGCCCCGGAATGCGCCCCCATAGGGACCTCGCTAGTCCGGGGCCCGGGAATGCGCCCCCCCCCCGGGGGGACCCCCCTGGCCGGGGCCCCGGGACGCCCCCCCCCCCCCCGGGAGGACCCCGCTCGCCCAGGCCACAGCTCCCGTGCCCCGGCCTCCGACCTCGCTCGTCTCTGCCCCGCAGACCGCGTGGAGGCAGCGGGAGCCGGGATCCCCTCGCTCATAGCTTCGGGTGCCGGGCTCCGCGTGACCTGGGCTAGGTCTCCGGAGGCGGGACGTGCGGGTCGGCTCAGGGTCCGCTCCGCCAAGAGTGCCCTTCACCCGCCTTGCAGAGGGCGGCTCCTGGTCAGGCGGTGGTGCTTTTGATGATCAAGTCCCCAAAGAGCCCAGGTCCCGCCTCCCTCGCCAGAGCCCACCGAGCCCCCCCACCCCCGAGCCTCCGCGCAGGAAGCGGGGTCCCAGAGCCTCCCTTGGAGACCTGGGCGCATCCCCACCCGGGGCCCGCGGTCCCTCTCCTAGCACCTCAGTCTGAATCATTGACAAAAATCCGCCCATCTGGCTGTGGTGCTCACCGCGTTGGCCACAGACTGCGTTCCTGAAGTCACCTCCACCACTGAATTTGGGGGGGGAGGGGTGCAGGTTCCAGGAGAGGGGGACCCTCAGGCCCAGTGACCCTGGGCGCGGACCTACCCTGTCCCTGCTGACCTGTTGCATGGGCGACAATCTATGGACAGGAGGCCTGGTGACGTGGGAAAGGCACTGGCCTCGGGCACAAACATTAAAAGAATAATATTTAGTAATTAAGAGTACTAATACTTTAATGCATTATTGAAAAGCCAAAATCAGTGCAAAAAAACTTGATGCACAAAATATCAAATTTGTATGTAAAGAATCCACCCGGGTTATTGATTTTTCCTTTCCCTCTGGCTCCAGTATGGTTTCCTCTTGTTACTGACCCAGCAGTGAGGTACATTGAAGCCAGAAATCAAGGCAGCTGTTCTGACCTTTGACTTATTGCCCCTCTTTCCAGGAAACCTGATTACTTAAATATTAAATATGATATATTCTGTTGATGCTTTTTTGCAGGGTCTTGCAATGCTCCACTCCTCACCCCCACCACACATCCCCCCTGCTCTGGGATCTTCCTTTGGGTGGTGATCATAGAGGCTGGCCAGTGGAGGCCCCAGGGGGGATCTTCAGGACCAGCCGGGGACTAGGGCTGGATAGAAATCAAATGCCAGCAGAGACGAAGTGAGGGCTGAGTTTATTGAAGATATGAGGGAGCAGAGGCAGAGAGTCTGGGAGACTTCAAAGGAAAGGGGGGGGGTCTCATCTTTGCTTGAGGTCTGGGGCTCATACTGAGGACAGTGTCCTCATCCCCGGGCATCCGGGAAGTGGTCAGAACAAGGAGAAGTGTGGCCTCCGCCCATCATTTAAGCCCTGGACCCTTGGTGTCAGGGTGTCTAGAGTCAGCAGTCTTGGGAAACGTCATGAGGACCTCACGGGTCACTCCTGAGATGTTTCTGTTATGCTGGAACACTCCAAAGGCGTCATTAATGCCTTGGCTTTTCCACAGAGGACATACGTTCAGGTGAGGCGCAGGTCCTGGTGGGAACCGAGGCAGGGAAACCAGTCCTTCATGGTCCCTTCAGGTTCCCTATCAGTAAGGGGCATGCGCACGCTGTCAAGGGCAGACAACCTTCAGTGTTGCAGAGGTCACACTTTGACGCAAAGATCCCAACCCCTTTCCTGCACTGTCTCTCCAGAAGTTTAGTCAGGTTTCTTATATTAGTTTTAGCTGTTGCTGTACAAATTAGCACCGAAACTTAACTGCTCGAAACAACAAACCTTTATTACCTCAGAGTTTCCGTGTGTCAGGATCCCAGGTGCACTTAGTTGAGCACCTCTGGCTCTGGGTCTTTCTCGAGGTGGAAAAAGGGGAGCCCGTATCTGCATCTTCTCCAGACTCCACCTGGGGTGAGGGGTGCTCTTCCAGAGCTGCCCACGTGACCGTGGACAGGCTTGACACTTGACCCAGCCCAAGAAGTCCGTTCCTGCCAGAGCCTCTCAATGGGATACCTCACAACGTGGTGCTGGCTTTCCCCAGAGGAAGCCGGAGAGGGAAGGAGATGAGTCAGTCCAAGCCACAGTCACGGGCAGAAGATGACCCGAGAGTGAATGCCAGAAGGCAGGGGTCACGGGTGCCATTGTAGAGACTGGTTACCATACTTACCAGCTCAGGACCAAGGACAGAGAAATAGTAGTAAATTCTAGACTAGATTTGTAAAATTACCCACAGTAAAGGGACTTCCATTTTTCTTCAGTTTTGTCCAGACTTGGTAAAACTACAAGAAATATAAGTTACTGGAAGAAAGAAAAAAAGATGTACAAAAGACAAGTGCATTTTAAATGTACATTAAACAGATATGAAATACATTTTAATAAATATAAGCAAAACCATGATTATTGGAAAAAAGAAAACAATTCTAAATTTATGCACACTGTTCATTGAAAGTGTATCAATGATTAATATAGAAAATTACTATTAAACTCATAACCTGTTTTTCTCATGCTACAATTATGACTTAACAAAAAGTTATAGGTGAATTGGGGATGCCCCATAATAAAAACTATACATATATAAAATAAATATATTGAAGGTATATAGGTATATTTTTTTAAACGAACACTGAGTGTGTCAATATATAAACTGTTAATTCAAGAAGTGAGTTTCTTCTTGCTTGTTGACTTATCTGGTCTATATCCTGGATTGATACCAATGTTATTGCAGGGGAGAAGCGGATCCGAATGGTACGGGATGTGTTTTATTGATACTCTCAGTCCAGAAAACAGTCTCTCAGAAGTATCTCAACAGGAATGGTAACAAAGATATGAAAGCCAACCTTAGCAGCCTTAAGATGCTAGTTCTAAAATTTTATTCAAAACGAGGCAAACAATGCTGTATTTACAGATTGCATCTTCACTTCTCTTCAGTGAGCAGTTCTCATAACTACACTGACCCATCATTATCATCCAAAGTCCACAGTCTACATTCTGTTCACTCCTGATGTTGTACATTCTATGGGTTTAGGCAGGAAGCCAACATTATATCATGCAAAAGAGTTTCACTGCCCTGAAAAAAAACGTGTGCTCTCTCCCTTTCCCCAACCCCTGGCAACTGCTGACCTTTCTACTGTCTTCATGGTTTTGCCTCTTCCAAAATGTCATATTGTTAGGATCCTACTCTACATATGTAGCCTTTTCAGACTGACTTCTTTCACTTACTAATATGCATTTATATCTTCTCCATGTGTTTTCATGGCTTGATAGCTCATTTCCTTTTAGAGCTGAGTAATATTCCATTGTTTGCATGGACCACCTTTTCTTTATCCATCACCTGCTGAAGGCAATCTTGGTTGTCCCCGAGTGTTGACAATTATGAATGAAGCTTCTATAAACATTTGTGTGCAGGTTTTTGTGTGGACAGAAGTTGTCATCTCCTTTGGGCAAATAGCAAGGAGTCCAATAGCTGATCCTATGGTCAGAGGGTGTTCAGCTCTCTAAGAACCCCCAGACTGTCCTCATAGCTGGTCCTACAGTCAGAGGGTGTTCAGCTCTCTAAAAACCCTCAGACTGTCTTCAGAACTGGCTGTACTGCATTCCTTTCTCATCCTGTTTCTTCACAGCCTCACCGGTACTTGCTGTTGTAAGTGTTCCAGATTTGGGCCACCCTAATAGGTGTGTATTTGCTTTCTTTACTCACTGGATCTTCTTAAGACAAGACAATGTTCCTACCAGAATTTAGAAGATAGAGAAACTTCTGCAAGAGTTTTAGACCTGCGGGCAGCTTAACTTTTATACAAGTTTCTTACTGTTTATAAAAGTTCACCTTAGCTAACCAGAACAAAATTGAATGACAAAATCTTAGCAGAGAACTTTTTTTTAAAGAACAGCTGTCAGGCACAGCAATGTAAGAGTGCAGTAATGACTCTGACATCCTCAATTCCACAAAGAATACAACATAAAGGACCTGCTAGACAAAGCTGTGAGCACTGTATACTTAGCATAGAAAACGATGTTTTTAAAAAAGTGTCACAGTCATATTTCACTGAAAGTTGAAAATATGGAGCAAGACAATGTGTGCAAAAGCATGTCACAGGAAATGGAAATGGAAATGCACTTTCCAAAATGGAAAACATGTTCTAGCACCTTCCAGCTGGGAACTAACAGAATTCAGAAACAAATGCACGATTGATGCGTTTTGCTTCCATGTTCCTTAGCAACATAGAAGATCAGGGCATGTTGATGGCATGGAGCATTCATTTGTTAGACTGGGAAAATTTTAGACAATTTATTTGTTTGCTGTTTTCATCTTGAATAATGTTGAAGAGCCAGAATAAATACATCTACACTTGAAATGTTATGTAAATGCCTTATTTTTGATTCTATAATATACTTTTTTTACACTTTCAATAAAAGGTTGAATTTTTATAATTTTATTCAGTAAAATGAATTAGTAGTTTATTAGGAAACTATGAAGATTGAAGGAATTCAGGAATTAAACATGGAAAATGATATCACATGGATGGACCATCTGTCTAGCCTAAGCAAAATAAAACCATTATTCAGTATTTAAAGATTAAGTTAGCTTTCTTTAGCCAATTTATCAATAAAGATCTTGAACATAAGTGTAGGCAAGCTAGTGAGTTATCAATATCCTGAAACCATAAGCTCATGTTTTTTTAATATTGCGTTTGACTATTATGAAGCTTTTAAAAATCTACATTAGCAATAAATTACTGTTAGGTTCATAATTTAATGTAAAGTTCAGACCAGTATATCCATCAGAAGTACTACTTGGTGAAATGATTTAGAACTGTTGCATTCAAAACCAAAATTTCCCTTTTATTTTCAAAACTATGTATATATGTAACTGAACTAAAGACAAGATGGAAGGACTAGGAAGAAGAGGGGGAAGCAGAGGAAGAGGGGGAGGGAGGTGAGGAGGGGGAGGAGGAGGGAGGGAGGGGAAGAGAGGGAAAGGGCAACAGAGGAAGAAAGGGAAGAGATGGAAGAGAAAGGGGAGGAATGAGAAGGGTGTTAACAAAGGTCTGGATAATGAGTTACTGTTGCCACAAGAAAGTATTTTGCAAGAAAATATTTCATTCATAAAGAAAAATAACATATATGTTTACTGCTTTGCAAAAAAGTGTTAACTCTATAACTTAGGCTTTTTAGCTCCAGCTTCTACAACAGAGCACTGAAACTGTTCTTCTAACTCCTTTAGTAAGATTTTAAAATGTTTTGTTGTAAGGGTGCCTGGGTGGATCAGTGGGTTAAGTGTCCAACTCTTGATTTGGGCTCAGGTCATGATCCCAGGGTCATGGAACTGAGCCCCAGGTCCAACTTCTGCTGATGGTACAGAGCCTGCTTAGGATTCTCTCTCTCCCTCTCTTTCCGCCCCTCCCCTGCTCGTGCTCTCTTTCTCTCTCTCAAAATAAAGAAATAAACTTTAAAAAATAATTTAAAGAAATAAAAATTTTTGTTGAGTTTTTATCTGTCTCCATGTTGTAGAGATGTATTGCTGAATAGCTATTTTCAGGATTTGGATAAGCAATAAAGAGTAATGTTGAATATTAGTGAATGTTGTGAAGCACACTACACCTTTGTGGTGATTGATACTTTCTTAGGGTCTAGAGCACTCTGAAATTAACCTTGTCTTACTGTTACTTAGAAAAATTCCATATCAGAGATACAAGAAATTTATTACAATTTAATGTAGATTGACTTTTTTCCCCTGGATATATTCTTTTACTGAAAACATTAGGCTCTCAAATATTCTATGAGTTTTTCAAGCACTGTTTATTTAAGAACTAGAAATTAATCATTCACGATATTTAAAAAACTAAAATCAAATTTGCAAGTGAGTACATTGTGATGGGGGTAGCGTGAAATGAATTTCATGACGTATATTTTATGTGATGTAAACTAAGTTAAAGAATCAAATATTTTTATCCCTAGAAGCCAAAAGACAAGTTGAGTTTTCATAATATGTAAATATATATATATATATACACACATATATATATATATGTAGTGATTATCTATTGTTATATTTAGATATAAGTTTGCTTTAGTTCTAATTATAAGAGTACCAATTAGAAATAATTTAAAACTATTTGGAGATGTTCCTGGAATTAGCATGTATTTACATTTGGTTTGAAAAAAGATTTAAAACAATGGCTTAATTTGAGGTTTCAACTGTTTAAAACCTAATTTTTGACCAGTTTGACTTGATTTGGGGTTCTAAGGTATGGCTTTTATATCAATGCCCAGATCTCACCAAATATGGTGAAAACAGTTGAAATGCTCACACTTTTTATCTTAAAAATTCCTTCTCATCAGACTTTTAAAAATGAAGAGAAAGTTTTGCCACACATTTTCAATCCGCTTCATTGATGTTCATTACCATAGTACATGTGCTTTGCTTAGTTTTGTTGATATGGAATAGATGGTGACAATTTACTGAATTGTTCACATTTTAGTTATCTTTGCTGGGTCTGTATCATTGCTTCCTGTGTCCATTTCTGAGAGAGTATATCAGGTTTCTGGAATTGGTGAATTCAGTTTTTGTTTTAACAATGCTCCTACTTAATTTTTACATGCCATTCTAAACATCCCTATTTTGATTGTTGTCAAACTATTATCTTAAGTTAATTTTTAAGGATACTATTTTAGATTTTTTAGATTTTAGATTTTTGTTAGATTTCCTCACGTATTTTGGAGTTTGGGAATAAGCACATTCTCATTTTAATGGGGAAGATTTAGATTTAGTTATTTATTCTCTCTCTGAGGGGAATAAGCTTAGGAATTCCCTGAGCCTGCACTGATGGATTAACAAGGCATAAAGAATTACAAAGCCATAGAATGCGAGGATGCACACACCCAAGTTTGGGTAAACAAGATTAGGTAAATAGGTATAGAGAGGGCGGGGCCAAGGCCCCAGTATAGAGAGGGTGGAGACCAAGGTCCCAGTATAGAGAAGGAGGGGCAAAGGCCCCCAATACAAAGGTATATGAGGTAAACAAGATTAGGCGTTCAGGGCAGAAAAGTCCCCCAACTTAGTACTATAGCAGAAAGCTGCTCTCACAGGAAGGAAGGACAAAATTAGGTAAACAGGTAAATAGGGTTATAGACCACTGCAGGGTGAAGTTGCCCAGAGTAGAGCTAATTAGCAAAAGAAAGGTGCCTCCTTGGCCCTGTGGTAGCATGCTCTGTCTGTATTGTCCCCTAGACCAGTTTAGGTAAACAGAGGTGGAGCCTCAGGCCCAGCGCCAGGATTTTGTTTTGTAGTTAACCAAACCCCTAAGCCTGCGTGTCTTCAAAACCCCCTTTCCCTCAGCCCATGAGTTAATGTTCACCAATTCACAGTCCCTTTGTGCACGTCCATCACCATGTTTGTAAGCCTTCTGATCCTGATAAAAACAGAGCAAGCACCCTTAACTGGAGCTCTTGTCTCTTCCCAGACATTAGCCATCTCCCGCATTTTAATCCTGCGTCCCACTTTCTTGCTGGACAAGAAAGAACTCCAGACCCAGAGTCTACGACATCTGTCCTTGGTGGTAATCACACTGTTGGAAAGGAAAGGGTAAATATCAACAGATCGTAGTGTCTGTGTTAACTTTCCACTAGGCTAAGTAGCGTATCAAGAGGTGTAAGTAGGAAAGTGGGTGAATATTCAGGATGGACAACCTGGTTTTGATATAGGACTAGTGATGTAGGGACTATGCGGACAATAAGACAGAAATGTATCCTGGAGCCATAAAACTGCAGATCTTCAATTCAGGACTAGAGACTATGTGTTTCACTGTGCCTTCCCAGGAGTCAGCCGAGTCTGCGACTGCCTGTTTTTCCATGGCCTGTGAGCTAATACGTGCTTACTTTTTTAAGTAGTTGAAACAAAATTTTTAAAAGAATATTTTGTGACAGGGGGTTTCTATTAAATTAAAATTCCAGCGTCTATAGTCAAAGTTTATTGGTGCACATCCACCGTCATTTGTTTCTGTGCTGTGTCTGGTGCTCTCGTGCCACAACAGCAGAATTGAGTAGGTGCCAGAGCCCGTGTGGGGCAGAAAAACTAGTGTCCTGTGCCCTGTGCTAGACTATGTGCTCAATAAATGTCATTTCCTTGGTTTGGGGTCTGTTTTTCACTGTAATCTGGACTAAGTCATCTGGGCCTGTGATTTTCATTTCTTAGTAATAGAATAGAGGCATCATTTCCTGAATTTCGTTGTGTTTTTTTAAGTTTATTTCTTCACTTTTCTGAGCTAGACAGAGAGAGAGAAAGAGAGAGCACATGGGGGAGGGACAGACAGGGAGACAGAGAGAGAGAGAGAGAGAGAGAGAGAGAGAGAATCCCAAGCAGGCTCTGTGCTGTCAGCACAGAGACCAACACGGGGCTCCACCCACCAACCCTGAGGTCAAGACCTGAGCTGAAATCAAGAGTCGGACACTTAACCGACTGAGCCACCCAGGCGCCCCCTGAATTTCATTCTTCAATTGTCATGATAACTGTTTGTTACTATTTTCACATGGAAGATCGAAAATGACAAAATCCCAAGGCTAAGAATTTATGTCATTACATTCTCAGAAAATTGCCCCTGATGGATCTTCCAGGATAAGTTCACGATGTGCCTGAAGCATCTAGCTGCCAGAATTTCATTTTTATCATTATTTGGCATTATCTTAGTGTATAGAAGGGTCAGCATTTGCGTAATTTGGCAGTGTTATCAAGGAGCTGGTTTGATTTTAGAGCTTCTTAGCCTTCCGGAAAGGAAAAACAAACCCATAATTTTCTAGTGTCTGCACAGCACTTACCTTACATTTATTTATTTCCATGTGTTTGGTGAAGACTTATTATCCCCAAATCCCCATCCTTCCTTTTCTCACAGTACTGTACCTCCAAGTCTTAGCTGGATACACCAAAGACTACACACCTCATCCTCTTTTGCCTGGATGCTGCCATACCAGTTATGGCCAATGGAATGCAACTGGAACTTGTATGTGCAACTCCCAGGACATATCCTTAAAGGGGAGGGGCTTCTCCTACAAGCGTGTATGTCCTATTACGTGTGGGACTGTGATGTAATGGCTGGAGCCCCAGCAGCTATCGTACACCACGTTGTACTTTTGGGAATAAAAAACATGTTGGAGCAATCAGACACAGGAGCCTAGGTTTCTTTTGCTGTCATATTTCTTGCCAGTTGGGGACTAAGTCAGTCTGAGATTTGACTGTAAGAGAGAAATAAACTCTTATGTTGTTTAAAGTGCTCTTACTTTCAGTTGTACTATTGCTGCCTCCCTCCCTGTGGGTGAGCCTCCCACTCAGCCACGGTTTCAGTCCTCACTCCTAAGATAATCCTAACTAATACATCCTATAGGTTTTTTTTTTTTTTTAATGTTTATTTATTCTTGAGAGAGTGCAAAAGAGACGGAGTATGTGTGGGAGACACAGAATCCAAAGCAGGCTCCAGGCTCTGAGCTGTCAGCACAGGGCCTGATGTGGGGCTTGAACCCACAACCTCGAGATCATGACCTGAGTCAAAGTTGGACGCTTTTATTTTTTATAACTCCCCCACGACTTTCTGAAACTTACTGAGTTTTGTTCTGTCTGCAGCACCCAGCACTGTGTTCTGATGAGAGGCGTTGCCTAACAACTGTTGATAGAATTAAACTGAGATAAGAGACCAGACATGATTGACTATTATCTGACATCTCAGTAATTGCATCCAAACAAAAAACTCAGACAACAAGATCCCTATCATCTTCAAAATCTTTCAGTGAATGAGGCTTCCATTGCCCAGTGTCTTCTGAGAGCTGCTGCTTTGCACTTGTCTCCAGAGTCAGTGCCATTTTGGAACCATACTTTTAACTGATAAATTTTGGTCCACGAGACACGGTATAATTTCTGCAAACAACTAACATGCGGTTGGAGTTAGGTCTGTTAATTAGGGAAAAAAGCTAAAGGCGGGGGTAGTCATTGTGGAAATGAGGAAGAACAACATCTTCCATTTTGAGAGCAGTGGTGGACGAGGTCTTTGGCCAAACACTGCATGAACAGACAGCTCTGGTATTAGTTGAGTACAAGCTTTGGCCTAGTCATGGTGTTAAGTATTTTACATTCATTTCCTTATTTAATTCTTTTTTTAAAAAAATTTTGTTAACGTTTATTCATTTTTGAGAGACAGAGACAGAGCGCGAGCAGGGGAGGGGCAGAGAGAGAGGGAGACACAGAATCTGAAGCAGGCTCCAGGCTCTGAGCTGTCAGCACAGAGCCTGATGTGGGGCTCGAACTCATGAACCATGAGATCATGACCTGAGCCGAAGTCGGACGCTCAACCGACTGAGCCACCCATGCACCCTCTTATTTAATTCTTACATGAACTTGCATGAAGTTTTATTCCAATTTATAGACTGAGAAATTAATAAATTACATGAGGCATGTCAAATCAGTAAGGCATGTCAATTAAGGGCCAAGCATAAGTGAAGGTTTATTAGAGAAGACTCCAAGCAAAGAGTTGACACAAGGCACCCATTCATTGAACCCTCTGCTAAATT
This sequence comes from Panthera uncia, assembly GCF_023721935.1. Taxonomy (NCBI): domain Eukaryota; kingdom Metazoa; phylum Chordata; class Mammalia; order Carnivora; family Felidae; genus Panthera; species Panthera uncia. The sequence goes on from NC_064818.1 coordinate 954,989, forward strand.
CAACTCACTGCCACACACACCTGCGTTTCCTGTCAAACCAGTATTATTTCCCCCCGTGGACACCCAGTGCTCCTGGGGCTCTTATGGTCCAATAAAGATCGGTACTTAGGCATGACTCGATGTACCACGGAAAGTTCTCCCAGAGGTTCCACACTCCGAAATCCACTACTTAAGACATTTATTGAGATTATGGAAGGAAATCATGGGGCTAATACTGCAGCAACAGAAGCTTTCTGTTTATAAGAAGTAACCTTTTGGGGCATCTGGGTGGCTCAGTCGGATGAGCGTCTGACTTCAGCTCAGCTCACGATCTCGCGGTCCGTGAGTTCGAGCGCCACGTCAGGTTCTATGCTGACAGCTCAGAGCCTGGAGCCTGCTTCGGATTCTGTGTCTCCCCCTCTTTCTGCCCCTCCCTTGCTCATGCTCTGTCTCTCTCTCTTAAGAATAAACAAACATAGGGGTGCCTGGGTGGCTTGGTCGGTTGAGTGTCCGACTTCAGCTCAGGTCATGATCTCACACTCCATGAGTTCAAGCCCCGCGTCGGGCTCTGTGCTGACAGCCCAGAGCCTGGAGCCTGCTTCACCTCTCTCTACCCCTCCCTTGCTCATGCTCTGTCTCTCTCTGTTTCAAAAATAAATAAAAACATTAAAAAAAAATAAGTAGCCTTTCTAGGAAGATGGAATATTCAAAGCCCAGATGTCAGCACCTTAGGGTTTTCTCTGCTGGCACCACTATGGGCTAGTCACTCCGTACCCTGTCGGTTCACCAGGCTCCAGGTGCTGAGCTAACTCATGCTACACCATGCAGTGGGCAAGACAGGCAGGACCTAGCGTCATTCAGCAAATCAGTGATTTGACTTTTTCTCTGCAAATATACAGCTTCCTGAGATGACTACATTATTTGAATAATTTGGGGGTTTTTTGGCTCATGATTTCATAATCTTAATTTTTCTATTATTACTTTACTATGTACAGAATATTACAGGTGTGCCCCAAAAGGTAACAGATTCAGTTTTCCTTTGAAAATGCACAAGACAGAGCAAGCCAAAGCTTATACCATCCAGGAATCGCCATTTCTTGTCTGTTTCAAAGGAAGTTTCCCATGAATTTCAACTGAGAGAATGAGCACATAGCTCATGGTTATCTTATGCATCTATGGTGATAATCAGTAGTGAAAACTTCCCAGGGTAACGAAAAGACACAAGGTTCTCTGATAGTATCATATTTTCTTTATTTGCTTCTCTGAAACTAATCCAGAAACTGGAATAGAGGCAATGAGTCATGAGGCTTGATGGATTCACCTGCTGCTGTCTGTAAAGACAGGTTGATGCTGTTGTTTAAAAGGACATCTAGCACTTTCGGCAGGAGGCTTCCATTTCATCTGCCGCTTCTGAACCACTCAATGAAATCACTCTCCCGGTGGTGACTTAGAACAGGGCTCTGTAACTCTGTAACTCTGTGTGCCTGCCTGTTGAAGAAGCGGCTGGAAATTTTCTGTGCTTGCAGCATGTAAAAGATAGCCCTGCTGTGGTGCCATCAAGAGAAGGACGGGACAGCCTGCTTCTGCCTTTCCCTGTGGACCACAGAAAACAGTTCCAGGGCACAGTGAAGGAGGGTCTAGAAGCAAATAGTCGGGGGATGAGGGAGGGCAGACGTGATGTGCTGACAGGCACAAATGCTCTGGACCTTTGGCAAGATGTTTAATCTCCTCCTGACTCATTTCTTTATTTGCAAACTTGGGATATAGTAACACTGATATCATAGAATTGTTGGGCAGGTTAAGTGACTTTCTACAATATTTCTACAGGATCTCTATGGGCACTCACCGTATCAGCAATCACATTAGCTGGAATGATAATGGAGATGGGGGCGCAGGTTGTTATCAAGGATAGACATGGAAGGATTGGGCATTTTGAAGGCAAATTGCCTAACAGAAATTTGTAATATTCCTCCTTTAAAATGTGATTTTAATGTGTAAAATACTATTTAACGTATTTAATGTGTAAAATACTATTTACCCACTTTTCACTCCGTAAAGCAGTCAGGACAGTCATGCATTATCCCATTTACAGTTGAGGGATGTGGGACTCACAAAGGAAAATGTGGCTTCCGTGGCTTACAAAGCTTGTTCGTGGTGGAGTCAGAATGGTATCCCAGATGACGTGACTGTGACCACGATTTACAAAGGACTGAAGACAACATGACACAGGGGCTTGCTTCCTTCATTTTGGGACTGAGCGTGGAGTGACAGGGGAAATGCAGTGTCTCCTGGGAAAGGAAAGCTAGGATGAGGCACCAGGTTGGGGGCCCTTCGGGAGCTGGGAAATGCAGGGTGTGGACACCTGGGGGTGAGAAGACAGTCAGCTGCCCATCCCTGCTCAGTGTCGACAGCTGACACGTCCCTTCTGAGAAGCCTCTCCTTCCTTCGGACCTGGTTTGGCTGCCGCCTGCTTCTCCCAGAAGCCCCTGGCCCTTCCTGCATCACTTGCATGCATATTTTGGGTCTCCCCAATAGACTTTCAAATCTGAAAAAGCAGGTGTTTTCATAACTGCACCCTGGGCTGAGCCCGGTGCCTGGCCCGCAGCAAGGGCTCCGTGCATGAAGTTGCTGAATGAAGGAGAGGGAGGCAGGGGCCACCTGAATATCTCTGCCATCCAGCGCTTGTGTGGTCTGTGTGAGACCTCCAGATTCAGTTAGCTTGATTACAGAACAAGAGGTTCTAATACAAAATAACTGGAGTGGCCATGGGTGAGCCAGAGGTGAGGGAAGGGGCAGCTGTCTTTCTTCTTCTAGAAAATAGCATCAGCATCTTCAGAATTCAGGCTATAAGGTAGGTAATGATGGTCACAAGTCTGGAAATCCAGGTTAACCCCAACTTCCCCCAAGCTGAGATGCAGAAAATATTCAGAAGCGTTCAGCCTGCAGCCTACAGAGCAGAGCAGAGGGGCATTTCAGGGAAAGCTTTCAGGGCAGGACAGGTCGGGAAGCATTGCACACCAGGACAACACCTCTGCAGGCACACCTACCCTCTTCTCTGATGGAGCCGGTCCCTTGAAGACTGCATGGCTGCAGTTCTGGGTCAACACAGAAACCTTCAGTAGCCTGTCTGCTTTCCCCTCGGGGGCAGATGGAAGTTTGCAGGTACATTTTACATCTCACCCCACAGCAAAGATCAGATTTGGAGAACTCGCATTCTTTGTGAAGCTTTCCCAGAACAACACTGTTCACAGCTCACCCAACTGTGTTCCCTTACTCGATCTTGCCCTCACTCCCTCCATAGTATGCTACGTCTACTTTACCTGACATCCTTTTATTTTCCAATTTAAGTTATGCAGTTCTTTTTTGTCTTTATTTGTACTGTTGTGTAGCTTGTCCTTATGTTCTATGAACTATTCCTTTTGTTATTTTTATTACGTGATGTTATATTCTAGTTCCTTATGGGCACTTTAGTTCTTCCTATCCTTCCTACTCTTCACTACACTTCAGATTTGAATGCAATATTTGTGCATAGGAAGAATTCCAGAAATGCATATCAAGTAAGGAATCAGTGCTCTCTATCATCTGTACCAATGATCTCCCGTCTCTAAGAGTTCACAAGAAAAACGGTATTGATGTAAATGGATATAGGCAAATGGAAGAGGTTCCTTGCCCAGAGGTCACTAGCCGGGGCTCTGGGCACATTGGCTCCATCGGCTGCTCTGAATGCTGAGGGTATCAGGATTTCATCATGACCCTGATTCGTGTGCAGGACCCTTCATGACGGTGCACGTGATCAAGAAGCCCTGATGTAGGTGAACTGCCAAATAAAAATTGTGCTAAACAGTTGAAGACTTTTTCAAGACTGTTGCAGGAGGGGAGAGAGGTTAAACTCAACTCCACCAAAACAAACTGAAAGAGAGCCTTTGGGCACTGGGGTGAGCCGGTGGAAAACCCTAGAGGACACGAGTGGAGGTGGGCCAGTGTGATTAGCCCAGCTGTGTTTGCTTACCCGTCTCTGCCTCCATCTTCACATGGCTTCTCTTCTCCCTGTGTCTCTTCCCTGGACGTTTGTCCTTGGGTTTAGAGTGTGCCCAGGTAACCAGGATAATCTCATCTCTAGATCTTTAAATCCGTTATATCCACAAAGGCTTCCAAACAAGGTCTCATTCACAGGTCCTGGGGGTTAGGAGTTCATCATTCCATGGGTGACACCAGTCAATCCATAACCACCCTTGATGTATATATCCTACTGGCTGTTTCCCTGCTGAGCCCAGGCTGACACACCCTTCCCGATCTTCATCTGTACAGTGATGGAATGAGTGGACAGAAGGTGATCTTCAAGGTTCATCTGAAACAAATGATTGTTTAAATACCTTGTAATTAAGGAGAGCACAGGTTTCCCAATTCCTTAATCATTGCTTTCAAAGAGTCCTACAGCAAGCATCAAACGGAAGGTCATTAGTAATAGTAAGGATGCTGCTTTTATGTCCTTCAATAACTAACAAAGTAGAGGTCACTGCACACACAGCACTATAGCACTGGTCACAGCAGAGTTTCTAGCATTTTCTCTCTTTACTGCGCTTTTCTATGCAAACCATGCAGAGAAAGTATAAAGAGAAGGTATGTTTTCCTTGTCTCTTCAGTTAAGGATCGACATTCTCTCTAGGGAGAGAGATTTAACAAAGATCGGAACTGATTTAGAAAGTACTCCTTCTCAACACTTTCATAAGAAAATAACAAGGTAGTCAAATTTCCTCCCTCCTGATGTGATTAAATATTCCTGATAGATTCCAGTCCATTTTTTGTTAAAAGGATATTGAAGAGGTAAGCATATTTCCTACTGTCTCATAAAGGCATCTACCAATAAATTATTTGTGCAAAAATGGAAAACACTCAGAAGAATCAATTTTTGATGCAAGAAAAGAATACTTTTGCAACTTGGTGAAAGAATATGACTTTCAAATGTTTGAAATTATAGTGGAAAATTGACCCTAAGGCCCAAACCAAAGATTCTTGTTAGTAACATACAGTAGTGAAGTCCCACTGTATGATCGAATCGATACCCTTGCAGGGGACAATGCATTTTCTTTTCCATTTAATGTTTCCTTTCCCTCACCCATATGTAAAATGAATATTTCCACATGCTGATTAAATCATACCTTGGTTGAAACAGGCCTTCCTTGCCAAGAATATCAACATTTTTAATGGGAGGTATATGGAAAATCGCAGAATTGCATCTTTTGACAGGATACATATACATATATGTGATTTTGTGCATTATCTTTTATAGTAACAATTATTTAAAAATATTAGCTGGGGGTGAAGAATGACCATTATTAGTCAAAAGAAATGTGACAAAACATCTAGTATAATACTTCTCATTAATGTAAAGCATTTTATAGAGGGTCAGCAGGTCACATGATGCCAAATTTAAAGCCATTGTGATGTTGTTAATTAAGATTAACTGAATCAATGCAAATCTGAAGGAAGTTTTGACTAAGATAATATTTGGGGAAAAGGTGAGTTTTATAAATTTCTTTCACATGCCTACTTACATTCAGAGCTCCCAGTAGGGCTTATTTTAATGAATAGATAGAAATAGTCAGCATCCAGCAATCAGTCTACAAGTTTTACTATCACACTGCTTGTTAGTCAACAGACACTTTTAGAAGGGAAGTAGATGGATTTTAGAACCATGTGGGACTGGGTGCTGTCACCGTCCCAGATCACGTCCGTGCAGGTCAGTTCATTTTACTCTGTGTCCAGGTTCTAAGTCCTTTCAGATGAGCCCCGTGCTCAGTGACGACAGGGTGCAAGAGGGTTCACTGTGGCCGCAGGAACCGTTTGCCCTGAATTGTCCACCTCTACTAATGAGAACAGAACACAGAATGGACAGCAATGTTTGCTTCTTAAATGAAGATAATTTTTTTCAAAAATTTTTAAAATCTTGAACGCTATTTTTTCTTAAAAAAAAAAAAAGAAAAAGAAAAGCCTCCCTCACATATGCTTGACAAGGTTCTTGATTTTCTCAATCAACTTTTGTTTTCTGTAAACAGGAAAAGGTAAACCAACTATTTTGTGTATTATCATCAGTTTCAATTTGGCAAAATCGAACTTGATGATAGTTGATTTTATGTAGCTAATTGCTGGTAAGAGAGTTTCTTGAAAACACAGGAGGAAGGTTCTTAATTGGTTCTATGTTTTGGAATTATTGTTGTTTCCCTGTGTGAAATTCTTCTTTCTTCTCTCACTGCTACCCAGGAATGTGCTCGACATTCTCCATGGGGTGGGAGATATTACAAGATGGTCTTATCCATTCTGGAAGGATGGATCACTACTTCACCTGGCTCTGAAAAAAAAAAAAAAAAAGTGATTCTGTTCAAACAGAAAAACACCTGAAAAGTTTGAAAAGCAACAAAAAAACCTATCTTTCCATCTCTACCTGTAGTGCAAATGGATTTTGCATAAAGAAAACTGACATACAGAGCAGTGTGAGTGTTCTCTAACATTGACTTCAGAGTAGCTGGCATTGATTCTGTGCACAATAATCCCTCACAATCCACACTGTGGGAAAGATAGCATGTCAAGAGCATGTGTCCCTGCAGCGTAAGGTGACTGGCCATCAAGTTATTCTTAAAAAGTTAGGATACAGGGTTGTGTGTGTGCAATCACACGAGTGCGTGCCCGTGGAGGAAAGGCCACGTGAAGACAGAGGGAGAAGGGGTCCCATCTGCCAGCAGGAGGAGAGGGTCCTCACCAGTAACCTTACCAGCTAACACCTTGATCTTGGACTTTGCAAGGTCCAGCACCAGGAGGAATGAATTTCTGTTGTTTCAGCTCCCAGTCTCTGGTCTTCTGTCCTCTCGGCCCTGCTGAGCAATGAGGCAGAACAGACTGTGAGTGGTGCTTTGGGGTCTGGACAGGATCTGTATCTCCAGTGAGGGTTCCACTCTACACTCTGGATCTGGGCCCAGCATTGCCACCTCCTGGCTATGTGACACTGAACAAGTGACTTCAGGTCTCTGGCCTTCATTTTCTTATGTAGAAAATGAGAGGTTTCACTGTTTCCTCCCAAGAAAAATAAGTGTACCGAATCTAAGTTTAGTAAAGGGAAACTTTGTGTTGACAAAATAGTTTAAACATGTCCTGATCTGACATCTAAAGATTTTTGGGGTATGGATTCAGCCCTAAATCTTAATAAATAGTTATAAGAATTAACTGGCACTGGGGTGCCTGGGGAGCTCAGTCGGTTAAGCATCTGACTCTTGGTTTCGGCTCAGGTCATGGTCTCACGGTCTGTGAGTTTGAGCTGGGCGCCGGGCTCTGTGCTGGCAGCACAGAGCCTGCTTGGGATTCTCTCCCTCCCTCTCTCTCAAAATAAATAAACTTAAAAAAAAAGAAATGAAACATATTTTGAGGATCACACATTTTTTCACTGGTCTCTTGATTGCGTCAAGCACCGTTGAAGGGACTAGGGCTGTGGAAAGTAAAACATTAATTCTGCCCGCGCAAGTGGCCACTTCTCTGTCAATGCCGACAGATTTTTGGGTTGGCTTTGAACAGTGGATGGCAGAGAGCTCTTGTTAACACTGGGTGAGTGGCCAGGGAACCACTTTGCCCTTAGAGAAGGAATGTGCTCTTTTAATTAAATAATCATCCGTCCCTAAGAATGGACAGCATGCTGTCGTCAAAGGAGATGTGAACTCTGCCATCCACAGGGAACTTCCTCCCACATTATCGATGGCTCGGCCCTCTCACTTCATTTCTGTAATGGAATCGAGCCTCTATAGCATTTCAACCACCGAGCCATTAAAGGTGAGAGTTAGATGAAAAATGAACTTTGCATTTAAAATCCCGACAGCATTTTTGGTGCTGAAACTCACTATAAGTTTTCAGGGACTGATATACTTTTCTCTCTCAATTTCACTGCAATATCATATACAATTTTTATAACCACTTTATTGAAATAAAATTAATATACCATAAAATTCACCCATTTAACATGTACCAGTCAATGGTCTTTCCTATATTTATAGATATGCACAAACATCACCACAGTCATTTTTAGGATATTTTCATCCCTTCAAAAAGACATCTTGTTCCATTTAGCTACCAGCACCGTCCTCGTCCCCTGTGCCCCTCTGGCCCCACCATCACTCACCCACAGCCTGTCTCTGTCCGCTTGTCAGTTCTAGACACTCAGCATAAATGAGATCTTCGGTGATCTAAAAGTCATCTTTGGTGACTGCTTCCTTCACTTAGCTAATCTTTTTGAGGTTTTGGGGACGCGTCTAAGAACCAGAATCCAGGGACACAGTGTTGAAGTTGTCCACGCAGATTTCAAGAAGTAAAGGTGTTCTGGGTCCAGAGGTGGAATCACTGGAGGTGGGGACAAGTCGAGCATCTCTTAACTTTGAGAAGCTGCAGATTTCTATCCTTGCAGTGACGTTTGCAACTTCTTAGGCATGAAGTAAGCAAGGTCTTCGGGATCAGCCTCTGGTGTGCTAACTCTCATGACCTGCTGATTCAGGAGCCCGGAAGAGACCCAGGGTTTCCACGTCCCTTGCCTCCTCCAGCCTAATAGGCATCCTGGGAATGCCCTCCCCGGCCACCATTGCTGGGCCAAAGCCCACCAAGTTTGCCACAGTTGTGTGACATGTAATGCATTGATAGCTCATGGTTTTGCAACCTTTGAGTAGTTTGTGGCATTATCAGTACAGAGTGAGGCCCTTCAAAAGCTCCGTCAGGCCCAAAGTTCTTCTCTCCCCCATGCTACCTGCAAACCAACTTGCCGAATTATAACGCTATTTGCATCTGAAAAGAGTAAAGTCTAAATATCAAAAACTAGATACTAGATATTAATCTACTAACTAGATATTAATCTAATAACTAGATATTAATCTACTCAGGATCACTTACTATGTGCTAGTCACTTTCTGCACAGTATTTTATTAAGTCCTTACCACAGCACAACATATTAGGGTTTGGGAGAGGGAGGGAGGGAAAGAAGGAGAGAGACAGAGAGAGAGAGAGAGAATGAGAGTAAGAGAAAGATTTGTTTCAGGGAGTTGGCTCACAGGATTGTGGAGGCTTCAGAAGCCACAGTCCGCAGGGGAGGCAGCTGGCTGGAGACCCAGATAGAGGTGTCACTGAGTCCACAGGGAGTCTTCCGGAAGAATTCCCTCCTCTTCCTTATAGGTCAGTCTTTTTCCAGTAAGACCTTCAACTAAGTAGGGACCACCCACATTATGGACTGTAATATAGTTTTTGCAGAGTCTACTGGTTTAAATGTTACTTTCATCTAAAAAAAATACCTTCACAGAGGGGCACCTGGGTGGCTCAGCTGGCTAAGTGTCTGACTTCGGCTCAGGTCATGATCTCGCGGTCTGTGAGTTCAAGCCCCACATCAGGCTCTGTGCTGACAGTTCAGAGCCTGGAGCCAGCTTCGGATTCTGTGTCTCCCTCTCTCTCCCCCTTCTCCAATCTCTCTCTGTCTCTTTCTCTCTCTCAAAAATATATAAACATTAAAATTTTTTAAAAATAAAAATAAAAACTGAATTACTTCTGTTCCTCTCCCTCCTCCCCACTCCTACAATCCTATTCATTTCTTTTTTTTTTAATTTTTTTAATGTTTATTTACTTTTGAGAGAGAGAGAGAGTGTGTGTGAATGGGGGAGGGGCAGAGAGAGGGAGACACAGAATCTGCAGCAGGCTCCAGGCTCTGAGCTGTAAGCACAGAGCCCGATGCAGGGCTGGAACTCAGGAACCATGAGATCGTGACCTGAGCCAAGGTTGGCAGCTCAACAGACTGAGCCCCGCAGGTGCCCCCCATGAATTTCTTTGAAATGGACCCAATCGCATTGTGATGCAGGCCATGCATCGAAGTTTTAATGGCCTGCCCTTTGCTGTATTTGATGAAGGTGAGATGCCAAGACATAACCCAAAATTCAGTGGAACTTTCTACTCAGTATCCAGAGAACCTGTTGTCTTCTCTCTTTGCTTCCTTGAACTTATCCTTAGAGTTTTAAACACTTTAAATAAATAAACTATGAATCTCATTTTATCCCAATGTCTTGCCAGTGGAACCACGGTGCATACTCTGCCCTTTTCAATTTCATCCAGCTCATCATTTTGTGAGCAAGCAACACTTTTCCTAAGTGCTTTCATTCCAGGGGCTTTGCGACCACAGCACATTTTGTGTGAAGAGTGCTACCCATCCTCCTAGAAATTGGCCATCTTTCCTCCAAGTAATAAGAGTAACAAGGAACATGGCTAGATGAGGTTGTTCCTGCCTGCAGAGTCTAGGTAAGACTCATGGCAAACATGTCAGGAGTCAAACAGATGTTTGAAGGTGAAGATGTCATTTCCTAGCGGGTTAATCAGTATAAACAGCTTCATTATTCTCTAAGCCTCCAGAAAAAAATGGCAATCTCACTTACAGTAAGATACCACTTTATCAGTTGTTAAATACAAAAGATCAGTTGCAAACAGAATTGTGCTTGAGGCTGGGGTTTTGTCAGTTGATTTGGATGAGGATTAATGTAACTGTATATCTTTCTCTTGTGAATGACATTTATTAATGCTATTTGAGATTTACCTTAGTGTGGACCAACTCAAGATTATTTTTTTTAAATGACCAACACAATGGACATCTGATTGGGAATTATTGATAAATTTATAAATATCTTTTTTGAAATTTTAATTTATTCCATTTTGTAAGAGAAAAGCAGTAGCCTTGAGGGAGCAAAACTCATCTTATTGAGACTCCTAATAAAATAGGTTTTCTTTTGGGGCACCTACCTGGGTGGCTCAGTCGGTTAAGCGTCAGACTTCAGCTCAGGTCATGATCTCACGGACCGTGAGTTCGAGCCCCGCGTCGGGCTCTGGGCTGATGGCTCAGAGCCTGGAGCCTGTTTCGGATTCTGTGTCTCCCTCTCTCTGACACTCCCCCGTTCATGCTCTGTCTCTCTCTGTCTCAAAAATAAATAAACATTAAAAAAAAAATTTAAAAAGAAAACAGGTTTTCTTTTTTTGTTTTTCTGTTTTGAGTAGGACAGAGGCAGCTTTTTATCCTGAGAAACAAAGAACAACAGAGACTGGGGGGCGGAGAACTGTTCCTCCTCTGAATGTCAATATTCAGGTATGCTCAGGTGACTGTCCTTGAGAGAAGCTCTCAAAGAGAGAGCATGCTTAGTCTCCACCATTATCTTTGTGATAATTCCCCGTGTCTGCACATCAGTCGGAGATGGAAAATCACCTGAGTGGCAGGGGCTGTTGGAAATGAGTTGGCAAATTTCAGCAAACGCTGCTTTGGTAGAAAACAGAACAAGCAGGACAATAAACTTGACTTAATGAGCCTTTGGTTGTAAATATATCAACCGATGGCATTAAAAATTTTTTAAAAAGCTATGATTGGAAAAATGATGACTTTCATTCTAACTTTTCCTAAAAAAGGCCTCAGCTTAAATTTTCCTTCCTCAGAAATTCCTTCCTTCACCCTTTCATCAAAACGGTGATACCCACATTCTTCATCACACTTATCTTTTAATTTTGTGCGAATTTGTTTCCTAGCCTCCCCACAATCAGAGTATAAACTCCCGGCCATCAGGGACCTTTGTGACGGTTCCCCTTCTGCCCATTCCTCAGGGCCTCATGAGGCACCTGCGTAGGGAGGAGCTCAGTGAACACGAGTCAGTGAGTCTCTGGGAAAGCCCCACATCAGCTGAGAGGTTCCCAAGGATCCACTGCGGAAGGTCAGGGCCGTGGGCTCCCGGAGCTGTCTGGCTGCAGTATGCTGACCACACCCTTGCCCTCTCTACTGCCAGGACACCATGTGAAGCTGGCAGTCTTCTGGAAGAGATCTGAGCATTTGACTTACTTCCCTCATGTCTGTGGATTTCATAATGCGTAACTTTTTGGTACCGGCAGCAATGGTGATTGTAACAAACCCGTGAGAAAGACATTAGCTGGCCAGGACTCTAACTGGCATTCTCCCTCTGTGGTCCTCAGTGTTCTTCGGTGCCTAAGGGGATTCCTGAGGTTCCTTTAGCTGTGATAGTCTATGAATCTATCCTTGCGTTGGAGGTCTTTGTTTTACCTTCTACATACTTCAACATGTTACACAGTATGAGGTAAATAAGAAAACGTGACAACATCGGCAGTGTAAATTAAGGAGGCCCAGGCGCCTGAAGGGTGTGGAGAAGAAAACACATGAATAGGTATGGACATAAGAAAGAACAAATCATCTTTTTGATTGCTTGTTGGAGTTGTTCTATCACAAAGACTGTCCATGGAGAAAACGAATGAATGAAAATAAAAGCCTGCATTGCTGAAGACTGTCGCTGTGATTAGCTAAATGCTCTTTACCCCAGATGGTGATTTATTGTCTATGGCCTGTTAGATTGCTTTAAACAATAAACAAAGAAACAACAGTAACAAACCTTGAAAATTCCCTTTCAAGTAGTATCTTTTTTTTAAGTTTATTTATTTATTTATTTATTTATTGAGAGAGAGAGAGAGAGAGAGAGAAGAAGGGAGGGAGGGAGAGGGGCAGAGAGAGGAGGAGAGATAAAGAATCCCAAACAGGCTCCGTGCTGTCAGCACGGAACCCCGACGTGGGGCTCAGACTTGGGAACCATGAGATCATGACCTGAGATGAAATCAAGAGTCAAGACGCCTCATTTCCCCAGGTCCCCCACAAGTAAGATCTTTAATTTAGAAATGTAGCTTATTTAATTTTAGGGGCAAATAGCTAATGAAACTCAGTTTTTCATTAGTGTTAGGAATAGCATCAGATAAACCAGGCACTTGGCAGAGGTATTTCTTCCATTTGATCAAAATTTAACTTGCATTTTGTTAAAAATAACGATTTGTTATAGTAATATGTACTTTCTATGGACATTCAGAATATAGAGCTCATCAAGAAAAATATGAAAAACATTATGCAGACATAAGTAACATTTCAATGCAAAACTCTCTGGGATACACACACACAGACACACACACACACACACACACACACACACTCTTTTTAGAAAACATCAGAAGTAATGTGAAGTCCAATGAAATTTCTCATTGCCCCTAAGTTATGTGTATTTCCTGTTAGATCTGGAAGTGAGGGCAGACGGGGGAGTCGGGCTCCACAAGCTTGAGCTGAGCGAGGACGGAAACACAGGCTCAGCTGGACAAGGAAAGAACGGTTCCCTCACACTGCAGAGCAGGACCAGCCATCTGATGACTTCTCTGAGTTGCAAATTAGGTTCCTGTGGGAAAGACAAAAGGAATGTGTATACCTAGAAAAATACTTGTTTAGAAGATATTTATTGTTTTCCAGGCCACTGTACCCTTTATCATCATATGGAAAGATCTATTAGGAGGAACAAGACTGAGTATCTTATTCACCTTTTCTGACCTTTAATTAGCCAAGAAGGATTACAAACATAGGAAAATTTAAAATATTTTCTGTTATGTGCTTGTGTGTGCAATTTTAGGTAATACAATTTCTAAGGTGTTTTCTAGTGTCTTGAAAACAACACCCAACCGTCTAATATTTCTGATTCTGTGATCGCATGTCTCCCAGTACAGACATTCTCTTGTTTAATTCTTGCCGTGACTTTGCGACTTAGGGAGATATTATACTGCGGCCACACATGAGGACAGTGAGACACAGCAGGTTAAACAGTATTTCCAATGTCATTCTGTAACAGGGGTCTTCACCAGGTCTGACCCCAGAGCCCGTACTCTTACTTCTCCCGAAGTATCACCTCTCACGTAAAAGAGTGGTTTGGGCGCTGGAGGAAGGAGACAGGAGCTGAGCTCCAAACAGAAGGAAGGGCAGGGCCCAGGTGGAAAGTTGGAACGGCAGGTTGGAAGCCATGGCACTATTCCAGACACCCGCATGTTGGACGGTGTGTGGCATCGGGTGGAAGGAAGGATGCAGTGAGGGCTGAGGCCTTAGGATGGGGGTCACAGCGGCCAGGTCCAAGCTGTAGAGTCTGTGTTTACCTCATTCCGCACCCACAAGAGCTGAGAGGGGCCAGTTCAATATCCTACACTCCTGTGCTTTCCCTTGGGCGGCCTAAAGGTTAGGCTTTTATTGATGCTATAATTTTGGTAGATTATGAGTTAATGAATTTTTCCCTTAATCATAATTAAGTACCCTTTATATCTGCTTAGCCATTTGCTCCCTAGATTTTTGCCTTCTCTGGTATTAATAGAACCGGTCCGGCCTCATTTTAGTTGATATTTGCTCAGTGAGCCACCTGACTCCTTCCTACCTTATCCGTGGCCCACCTCTTTTCCCCCAGAGCTGCAGGGTGGGGTGTCAGGGGTGCTCAGGGGAGAGGAAGACTCCAGACAGTCACGAATGGGGGCCGCCTCTGCTTCCCCTCATACAATTGGGTTACCAGAGGTGAATCCTATTCCTGAAGACATTATCAGAGGCTTTGGGTCATTTTCTGTCTGTTCTGCAATACAGTTAAAAATTGATAATAGAAACTAGTTTAAAAATCCAAATAATGAATCTCTCTTCCTCTCTCTCTCTCTCTCTTCTCTCATTGGAGATGAAATAAAAGATAATATAGAAATAAAAATAATGAAACTGACTCACAATATAAACCCAAGATCCATATGAAAAGCTGTGCACAGAAGACATCTAACCGTGTTAAGCATTATTTAAGAAGAAGGGAAAAGGAAGAATTGAATATTCAGTTAAAGACGATGGGAAAGGCACTAAAGATTTGGGTTTGATTATGAACTGATTATAAACAGATAAACACATAATCATTTGCTTTTACAAGTTGCTATATATTTTGTTAAGGATAAGTTACTTTAAAAGTTTGAGATGGTCACAGAATACAGACAGAATCATCTTGGTACATTTTCTTTCTTTGCTTTGTCTCTAATATGTGAGGATATTAAAGACACTATCTACACCCGTAGGAACGTAAAACAGTTGAGAAAAAACTGTGAAATTATGTTCTTTTATATTCAGGCTCTATACTGGAATATTTTTATACTGTCATGCCCAAGGTGCCCTAAACAATAGTCTCCCTCCACCTCTCCAATGTCCCAGAGAGTTCAGATTCTTATAACAACAGAAAGAGAGATGGAGAGAGAGAGAGAGAGAGAGAGAGAATAAAAATATTCATTTAGAAAACAGAAAAAACTGATACAGAATTTTAAGAGCCAATTTTTTTGCCTTTATTTTTTTAATTTTACTTTTTATTTTTTTTAATTTACATCCAAATTAGTTAGGATATACTGAAACAATGATTTCAGGAGTAGATTCCTTAATGCCCTTTACCCATTTTTCCCATCCCTCCCCTACATCCCCCCCCAAACCCCTCCAGTAACCCTCAGTTTGTTCTCCATATTTATGAGTCTCTTCCATTTTTCCCCCTCCCTGTTTTTATATAATTTTTGTTTTCCTTCTCTTATGTTCATCTGTTTTGTGTCTTAAAGTCCTCATATGAGTGAAGTCATATGATATTTGTCTTTCTTTGACTAATTTCACTTAGCATAATACCCTCCAGTTCCATCCATGTAGTTGCAAATGGCAAGATTTCATTCTTGTTGGTTGCCGAGTAATACTCCTCTGTGTGTGTGTGTGTGTGTGTGTGTGTGTGTACCACATCTTCTTTATCCATTCATCCATCAATGGACATTTGGGCTCTTTCCATACTTGGGCTATTGTTGATAGTGCTGCTATAAACATGGGGGTGCATGCGTCCCTTCAAAACAGCATACCTGTATCCTGTGGATAAATACCTAGTAGTGCAGTTGCTGGGTCATAGGGTAGTTCTATTTTTAGTTTTTTGAGGACCCTCCATACTGTTTTCCAGAGTGGCTGAACCAGCTTGCATTCCCATCAACAATGCAAAATAGATCCTCTCTCTCCTCATCCTCGCCAACACCTGTTGTTGCCTGGGTTGTTAATGTGAGCCATTCTGACAGGTGTGAGGTGGTATCTCATTGTGGTTTTGATTTGTATTTCCCTGATGATGAGTGATATTGAGCATTTTTTTCATGTGTCGGTTGGCCATCTGGATGTCTTCTTTGGAGAAGTTTCTATTCATGTCTTTTGCCCATTTCTTCACTGGATTATTTGTCAAAGCAGGAAAGACTATCCAATGGAATAAAGAGTCTCTTCAGCAAGTGGTGCTGGGAAAACTGGACAGCGACATGCAGAAATGAACCTGGACCACTTTCTCACACCAGACACAAAAATAAACTCAAAATGGATGAAAGACCTAAACGTAAGACAGGAAGTCATCAAAATCCTCGAGGAGACAGCAGGCAAAAATCTCTTTGATCTTGCCCGCAGCAACTTCTTACTCAACACGTCTCTGGAGGCAAGAGAAGCGAAAGCAAAAATGAACTCCTGGGACCTCATCCAAATAAAAAGCTTCTTCACAGCAAAGGAAACAATCAGCAAAACTAAAAGGCAACCGACAGAATGGGAGAAGATATTTGCAAACGATATATCAGAGAAAGGGTTAGTACCCAAAATCTATAAAGAACTTATCAAACTCAACACCCAAAAAACAAATAATCCAGAGCCAATTTTTTAAAGGTAATCTCATTTTATTTCTTTTTTAACTTTTTATATTTATTTGTTTTTGAGAGAGAGAGAGCACAAGCACAGAGCCCGACACAGGGCTCTAACTCACAAACTGCAAAATGACAATCTGAGTGAAGTCAGATGTTCAACCAACTGAGCCACCCAGGGGCTCCCAAGAACTAATTTTTTTAATGTTTATTTATTTATTCTGAGATAGCGAGGAATAGCACGAGCAGAGGAAGGGCAGAGAGAGAGGGAGAGAATCCCAAGTAGATTCTGTGCTATCAGCACAGAGCCCAACACGGGGCTCAATTTCCAGAACCCCAAGATCATTACCTGAACTGAAATCAGGAGTCGGGCACTTAAGCCACTGAGCCATCCAGGCGCCCCAAGAGCTCACATTTTTAATGAACCATATGGAGGCCACACTGAATAAGGTATATGTAGGTAGATTTCATACAAATTATGACTGACACTTGTTAGACTACTGACATTATTTTATATGTGAAGTCACTGTGTATCCTGAGTAAAACATTAACAATATCTTTAGGGTTTTACTTGCCTTCCTTATACCTTTAATCCAGCTTGATGCATTTCCTGAGCTCAGGTCCTTTTATTTTCATTGTAATTGGTTGCCTATAGCCCATCTTGCTTGGTCCCCAGCCCTATTCACATCCTATCTTTACCTTGTCTGGCTCTTGGTCCTTCCACTTACCAAATCAGCATCACTGCAGCCACCAACACGCTGGCCTGAGTCCCCTTGGCTAGACCCTCAGCACTAAGACCCTTCTAGGTGAGAAGGGAGAGTGACTAGTCTTAGTTCAGTCCTCAAACCCACTCTCTAAAACTAATTACTTAGCAAGAGTCTTAACCCTCTTCAAGGTGTTGTTTAGACACTAGCTGTCTTGTGTGACATTCTAGTTTCTTCCTAAGGAGAGTTCATCAGAAGTCTTTACTGGCAGGGGCGCCTGGATGGCGCAGTCGGTTAAGCGTCCGACTTCAGCCAGGTCACGATCTCGCGGTCCGTGAGTTCGAGCCCCGCGTCAGGCTCTGGGCTGATGGCTCGGAGCCTGGAGCCTGTTTCCGATTCTGTGTCTCCCTCTCTCTCTGCCCCTCCCCCGTTCATGCTCTGTCTCTCTCTGTCTTAAAAATAAATAAAAAACGTTGAAAAAAAAAAAAAAAAAGAAGTCTTTACTGGCAGAAGGGAACATTTCTTACCACTTTGTTGATGATGTCTGAAAGGTAGGAAATGCTCTTCTCAGATTTATTTTCTGGCATATATGAATGAAAACCAAATCAGCATTTAGGTAGGAAGCAAATGTCACTATTAAGGTGACAAATCTAGGTCAGGAAAACCATCTGGTTAGAAGGTCATCTTAAGTACAAGGACATCTTTTCAGGCTAATGACATCACTGACTTGCACGTCTAAATCCCTCATGCTTATATTTTCTGCATTTTATCTTGGCTAACTTTAACACCTACCTGAGACTCTTGCTGGAGATGCAAAGAAATCACTCACTTCAAGAACGCTTGCGGGCTTCCTGACAAATTCACCATTGGTCTTTCCATCCAAGGAGGGTTTAATAATAAATCTGAGTCTCTTAATGGCAATACCACAGGGCTGATCCTCTTTCTGTCCTGCCCGAGATCTATGCCCGAACACAGGATATTGTGTGACATCCTAACCTTGGTGCACTAAGCAATTATTCTGTTTGTACAGCAGCCTGAATGATTCACTTTATCAGCCTCCAGAGCCAGAGCTACGAGCAGAATTGCTTAAGGAAATCTGAGACTTCAGCCATCCCACATAAAATGACTTAAATGGATTCAAAGGGCAAAATTTCGGTTCTGATTTGAGCCATGGAGATGGGTCTTAGAGTTCTTCTCCCGCTTACAAGTCACAGGGAGCCATGAATGTGTGGGACGTGACCAGGAGCATTCTGGTGTGCTGTGATCGGTTGTCTAAAGTATTTCATTATAAATAAGAGTGAACATAGTAAATGTTGGGAATTATATATTTTTGTAATACAGTAAATTAAAGGCTAACTTTTAATAATTTCACTTGCACTGGTTGCATTCAGATATACTTTCTTGAGAAAAAGAGAAAGAAAGGTTAAGGCTACAGGTAATGGTCCAGAAACCAAGCCTGGCCCTGTGTTCCTTTCTCCCTGTAGGTTCACCCATCCTACAAGTTGTGAAGGGAAGTGCCAGGTAGCTGACCCCCTCCAGCTCTGAGGTGCCCAGCTTCTAAGAAGACGTCTTTCTGTGTCTGCAGAACCAGAATAGTCTCCCCTTAAGGGGACATTAAGGACAACAAAATGTTTTGAGCACCATGAACATTTAAAACCACATGTAAATCTATAAAGAAAATTAACCTATAATTCAATTGTATGCTTTTCCTTGGGTGGGTGGATGGGAAGATCTTTTCATAGGAAGATAACTAAATAAATTAGAGAGTAAATTAATTAATTAGTAAACATGAAAAATCAAGAATTTCTTGTTTTGTTTTGGACCCTTATCTGGTGTTTTCTTATGAGCTGTTTGGCCTGGATGAGATGAAAACAAAGTAGTCTCACTTATAAAGCCTCATTTATAAAACAAGGTAGTTGAGTTAGATTGTTTCTAAAGCGTCATTGATTTTTGTTGTCACATTCTCATTCAAAAATCCAGCACCTTATGAATGTGCCCAATTTCTCTCTGTCATACTGATGGGTCCAGAGATGGTATTAGTGTTTTCCAGACCTCTAACATATATAAATGTACTTCCCATTAGAAAAAGTTGATTATTATTGTATCAAGTATATTATTGTAACAAGAATTTTAAAAATATGGTCAAAACAAGGCTGTGGCCATAACAATGACCTAGGATTCTAGATGATTCTAACAAACACTAGCGAAAAAATTAATGACTTGCACTTCCCCCACACCAAATTGAGTAAAAGCACTAATTTATATTCTATAACTACTAAAAAGCCTGTTTTTTTAGTGTTTACTTATTTTTGAAAGAGAGAGAACATGAGCAGGGATAGGGCAGAGAGATGGAAAGAAAATCCCAAGCAGGCTCCGCACTGTCAGCACAGAGCCGGATGGGGGTCTTTAACTCATGAAACCATGAGATCATGACCTGAGCCAAAGTCAAGAGTCAGAAGCTTAACCAACTGAGCCTGCCAGGCACCCCTAATTTCCTTTCCGTCTGTGATCACAGGACCCAGAGAACAGTTGGTTACATTTTAGTTACAAGATAACTAAGGATGATGGTCCACAATTTTCAGATCTGATTTTACCCAATGCTCTATAATTCTTTCAAGCACTCTAAGATATTTGGAAAAATTACCTAATTTTTCACTGCTTTTGCTTAAAATGTTCACCAAAGTGCAATGCATGCCAGCATTTAGGTTTGGAACAACCTAATTGGAGTTATAGTTGAAAACAGAAAAACCTACAATTTACAAAAATGGTTAGGAATCATTATATTGGATGCAATGATCACACTTCTCAGTCTTTGTTGGCTTGGGCCAGTATATACCTGAAAAGTGTAGGGATCTAATTGTTGGGAACTAACTCCATGTTTAAAATACACACACCCACACAAATGCAAATGAAAGATTCAGAGATACATTTACCTAACCTACGTGATATTTTCTGTTGTGTTTCATTTTTAAAAATTGCTTTTGATAACCCACTGAATTAATTTAACACCACGTTAATGGATGTAACGGATGCAACCTTCAGCGTGAAAATCCCTAGACTAGAAAGGGAGGCTGACGAGGGCACGAGTACTTACAAAGTGTCAGCGTGTGCCCTCGTGGAACGCACAAAGTGCCTCCAGGACGACAGGGGTCGTGTCAGAGTGGGACCACCAGGAGGATGCTCCAGAAACGCTGTGTTGTGTTGATTCTTTGCACGTGCACAGGGAGCAGGGGTGTGGGTTGGAGCGTGGGGGGCGAGGAAGCAGGAAGGAGCACGTCTGTCTGCCTGTAGAGAGCTGAACTCCGAAGGAGAGCTGTCCCCAAGTCTGGGGGCTCCGAGTTATACAGCCTCGTGGATCATGCCTGCCGAGGAGCCCGGGCTCCCTCCTCTGACAGGTGGCAGGATGTGGGACATAGTAACGGTTGTGTGGGATCCGCCCACGGACGCCGAGGTCCTCCCGCTGCCGCCTGCCGCCTGGCCTGCAATCTCGCCAGTCCCTCCGCGGTTCAGCCCCTCGCACACACACGGGGACAGGAACACCTCTTGCCCCACGAAGCGTGCAGGTTAGCACACCTAAAACCGTGTCTAGGCTCACGAAAGCCACGGTGCTAGCCGACCACATTACAGGAGGAGGCCACGTGGAGAAGCCAGAGGAGATGGGGGTTCCTGCCGGCTGGTCTGCGAGGTCCACGGAGCAGAGTTGGCAAACTATGGCCTGGGGACAGGTCTGGCGGTGGCCAGTCTCCGGGTCTGAAAGCTAAGAATGAGTGTGATGCATTCGTGAGAGTCGCAGCAAAGAAGAGAAAGAATACAAGACAGAAACTGTATGTGGCCAGAGAAGCCTGAAGCATTTCCTGCCTGACCCTTTACAAGTCAGCTTGCAGCCCCACTGTGCGCAAATCCACACACGCCCAAGGTGATGGGGTGGCAGTGAAAACGAGTACGGAGAGTCGCACAGACCCCTCCCAGGTTCCCAGACCTCCATAGTTTCTCTCCTTTTTCCGGACTCTGAGGGATAGTGTGCCTTGCTGCCCAGGTTTCCATCCAGACTAAGGATCTTATGCTCCAGCAACAAGGGGAGCGGCTGCTGAAGACCCAGAGTTGGACTTCCCTCCGGGAACCGCCACAGCAACAGGTAGCCCCCAGTGCCCAGGGGAACCGCCTTCCGGGAGCAGTCAGAAGCCAGCGAGGGGTGAGAATAAGGAGAGGAACCCGGAGCCTGGTGCCCCGTCCTGATCGGGGACACTGCGCTGGGCAGTGGGAGTCCCAGATCTCCTCTTGAGAAGTTCATTCGATAGTGTCACATTTCAGTCTCGGTCTTTGCCCGAGCTGTTTCCCTCAATTCCTTCCACAAGCTTTGTTCCTGAGAACCCCCCCCTATAGAAGTCCTACCTATAAACTCTTAAGAGTCTGTTTCCTGAGGGACCCACACTAGGCTGTGGGTGTCAACAGTGGTGCAAGGAAGCAGACCCGACAATGGGATTTTGGAGCTGGATTGAGGAAGATATCAATCAAAGTCGAGGTCCCGAAAGCCTCGGCTGGCCGCGGTGGTAGAGCTGGTGGCATTTACCTGGACTGAACTGGGATGGAGTAGCTCCGTAAGGGACACACACCGGTCAGTGAGAATCACAGATGCTCGGAAGCCTTGACAAAATGGAGGCCTGCATGGACCCCAGAAGGTGGGTTTCCATCCCAAAGTTGATCAGCTTCTACAGCTGCTGGATGTCCACTGACGGTGACACAGGTCAACACCAAGTTCAGGATAGCACCTCCCTTACTCAGGCCAATCGGTTACCGGGAGACAGGTTAATTTTATCAGACATTTTCTGTCCTGGAAAGGGCGGCCATTTACCTTGACTGGGATGGACACGTATTCTGAATATTTTGCCTTTTGTTTTCAGACTCTCAGTTATACCTACTGGAAAACAGTGTTTTCTATCAACATATGACTCCATATCAAACCAGGGCAAGGGGCCCATTTTAAGGAAAGGAAAATGCAGCTGCATGGAGTATTAGCTGTGCACACACGACACAGCAGGGGCATGCCCTTGTGAGGGTTTAGCTGAGGTGACAGTTTGGAAATGAGTCCTTCCAAGGATGGGACTCCATTCTCTGAGACTGAACAGACACGCTTGTCCAGCAGGTAGAACCCCAAAGCCCAAGAGCAAAGGGTGAATGCAGGAGTGACCTTGCTCACCATTGCTTCTAGGGACCCACTGAGGGATCCATGCTTCTTCCCAAGTCTGCAACTCTGGACTCCAGTGCCTAGAGGTCCTCGTTCCAGAGGAGGCCCTCCCACAAGGGGACACAGCAAGCATTCATTAAACCTCAGGTGTCTCCCACCACTGTCTACCTTTGTGCCAAGAGACCAACACGCAAGGAAAGCATCCTGCCAGCAGGGACTGACGCTATTTGTATCGTGTGCAGTACACGATAAAGATGGGGAAATCATGGCTGGCACATGGAGGAAATGGACCAACGTAGCAGCGACTTTGAGAATCTCGTGTTGACCAGGGGTCGATCTCTGGGGGAGGGTGCAGCAAGCAGACTTATGACCCCCAGGGGACCCCATACCCCGATCCCTGTGAATGTGACTATGAGGACACACTGCCATTGGGAAATAATGGCCCCGCAGTGAGGGAATTAAGGCTACGAGTTGGTTGAAATGAAAATAGACGATTCCTGACTACTGAGGCAGACCCACTGTAGTTGACCCTAAAATGTGCCTCAGAAAGGAAGACGATCAGAATTTGGGGCCCCAGGTGGTGCAGCTGAGAGCACGCATTTGAACGGGGACCCTCCCAGTCACCACCTGGGACCTCGGGCACGTCATTGAAACTTGCTGCACATGTTTCCTTACCTATATTCAGTTTTTGCTATGAGAAATACATTTTTTCTATGAGAAATAAATGAAACATAATTCATAAAAGGGGCATACAGAAGGTTCTCAACGAATATTAATTTCCTTCTCTCCTCTAGTAGTAAATGCAAAAAACATAAAAAATAAACTATGACAGACAATAGAAGGGACAGATAAAATGTATAGGGCTCTACCTCTGTCTGATCAGGAGTAGATGGTATGATAGGTGCTGCCTGACAAGTCATAGATACATATTTCAGAGGGGACATTTTCCAATGGTCATCCAGACTTGTGCAAAATTTTATCTCTGAAATTAACATTGGAATTAGATCCAACATTACAACTTTGTAGTAATTCTTTTCCAATATAATGGTAGGGCTCCCTGTGTTTGTTTTCCTGAGCACTGAACTTCACCATCTGAGGACACCTGCGACACGTCTCAGCCCGGCACCCAGACCCCTCAACTAGTTGGTGTGTGAGTGCTGGACAGAAGGGGGAGGGACAGACAGGTGGAGGTGGGAGGGACAGGTGGGGGTAGGAACCAGGTGCACAGAGCGAGGGGTGCGCACAGGCTGGGGGAACCAAGGAGCCGGGCACGTTCTGGGACCACCCCTGCTAGGGTACCGCGCTCGAAGGGGGCGGCCTATGGGTCCCCTGGGCTCTGGGGGAAGGACAAGAAGTCCTGCCAGCCGCCCCAGAACAGGGCCGTGTGTCCCTCCAGGGGAGCCCTGTGCTCTCAGCCCTGCCTCTTCTTGGTTCATGGATGGCTGGATTCTCCTATGTCCTCACTGGGGGGAGGGGAACAGAAGGGGCAAGGGATCACCCCAGTCTCTTTTATAAGGACACAGTCCTATGCATGAGGCTCCACCCTGTTGATCTGATCACCTCCCAAAGCCCTCACCTCCAGATACCATCACCCCACCTCCAAATACCATCAACATATCAATGGTTTTGCTAGGGCCAGGGAGGGATTCAAATACATACAAACACACAGTCTGCAGCAAAGGTCACTCTGGTCCTTCCCCAACATTCCAGAGTGTCAGACACCTGAATTTTTGCCAATCTGATGGACGCGGAAGAGAATTTCGTCACTGGCTTAGTTTGCGGTTCCCTATTAATGAGTGTGTTTGATATGTATCTATGTTTTATCTTCTCTGTCTTCCTCATTTTTATCAGATATTTTTACTGGATTGTTTCCCTTATTAATTAATTAACGAGAAAATATATGTGTGTACTTATGGTACGTTTTGTTGCAGAGAAGTTGTGACGTTGTGATTTACAAGAAGTACAGATTTGGTCTTTGTCCCTTCTGTGGCACAGAGCTCCTAAAGTGATGAGAGCTCTGAGGTGCCTTTTGTCCTGTTACTCAGGTGACACTGGGAGGCACCTGACATGGGGGCTGGTTGCCAGGGACACCGACCCTGGGATTAGAGGCTTGGCTCTCTCACCCCTGACCGCAGGGGATGGGGGGGAAGGGCAGGAGCTGCAGACTGAGTTCAAGCATCAGGTAAATGACTTAATCATTATGCTGGAGTAGCGAAGCCTCCAGAGACTCTCAGAAGGGTGAGCTCAGATGGCTGGTGAGGAAGGGGAGACGCGGAAGCACACTGTCCCTCCCCACACCTCTTCCTGAGCATGTCTCCCGTCTGGTTTTCCCCAGCTTACATCCTTGACAACGAACCCGGGATGGAGTAAGTAAGACTCCCTGAGCTCTCTGTGCTGCTCTAGCAAACTACTCAGACCCAGGGAGGGGACCCGGAGGGGGCCCGGGGAACCTCTGATCTCCTGCCAGTTGGTCAGAAGCACAGGTGACAACTGGGGGGTGGTGACAGGTGTCTGAAGCAAAGGGCGGAGCAGTCCCAGCCGGTGGGATCTGATGCCGCCCCTGGGTGGGCAGAATCCTGTCCAATTCTTCCACACCTGCTGGTGTCCTGAGAACTGGCTGGGAGCAAATGGGAAGCATCCAGTGCATGCACACACGTTAGAATTGGGTCCAGGAACCCAAAATAGAAGTGCTTCCAGATTTATAAATTTTTTTCCTCTTTCTCTTTTTTTTAATAAGTCTTATTTGACAAATTTTCCTATGCTCTGAGGTCATGAAAGTATCTTCCATATTTTATGTTTTGTTTTTCTATAATTAGGATTTGAATCTACTTTAGAACCATTTTTATATATAGATATAGGGTTAGTCTGCTCTTTTTAAAATTTTTTCAATGTTTATCTATTTTGAGAGAGAGTGAGAGAGCAAGGGAGGGACAGAGAGAGACACGGAGAGAGAGAATCCCAAGCAGGCTCTGCGCGGTCAGGACAGAGTCCAAAGCAGGGCTTGAACTCATGAACCGTGAGATCATGACCTGAGCCAAAACCAAGAGTCCGACGCTTAACTGGGCCACCCAGGCGCCCCGGGTCAGCTTTATCTACTGTGAGTGATTGTACCCATCAGGATGGGCTGGTTTTGCCATGGGAACAAAGAAGCTCCCAAATGCGGATGACCAGGCAAGTGCACTTCTTGATAAGTGTATGTGCCCCGGGTCAGGGGCAGGTCCTGCCCACAAGTCAGGTGCAGGCTGAGGCTGGTGGGTTGTGCTGTTATGCAACGGTGTCTTCTGGACCCCGCGGCTCCTCGCACGAGCCACACGCACTCACATGGCTGGAGGGACTTGCAGGCACCTTGAAAGTAACGTCAGTCTCCTGGACAGAGGGGACAGCTTGCAGCGGCTACCACACAAACACCTCCCAAGGCACTTTTCACATCAGGCTCCTCCTGACTGCACTGTCACAAATACATGGCGTTTTCGTATATGCATACGTTTGTATATTCATCCTGGATCTTCTGCTGTTGTTCCCTTTGGGAAATTTCGCACTGTGAGTATATAGTTATATTATTGTTACTTCTCAGTAAGTCCTCATTGTGGGAGGGCAGGCACGGACCTTCCTCTTCAGTGTTATCTTGGGATCTGTCATCAGCCCCTTAGCAGCACGCGCGTCTTAGAAGAGTTTAGTTCCGCAAAAGGTCATGTTGGCATCGCAGCTGGAATTGCACGACTTTGTAGATTCAGTTGGGGACGAGGTACACCCTTGAGATGGCAAGCCCTAAGATGCATGAACGCGTGTATTTCTACGTGTGTAGGTTCAGTCCTTCTGTGATGGTTTGCCCTTTTGTCCTTAAACATCTGGCAAATCTGTCACTGCATTTATTTCTAGGTACTTTGCTCTTCCCTTTCCTCCCTTCTTTTTTGTCACCTTTTCTATTTTTAATGATATATTTAGTCTTTTTATAGGAATGCTGTTGACTTTGGGTCCGGCGAACTTGCAGACCTCTCTTTGCATTTCCAGCTGCACAATCTCTTGGCTTTTCTGCATAGGTAGTCGCATCATCTTCACAAGCCATGCCTCTCCCCCATCCCTTAAAACTGTCCTTTCATTCTCCTCCTTGTTCTGACTCACTAGTTAAGATCTCTGTCCCCAGGCTGAGTGGAGCCATTGACAATGTCTTCCGAGGGACTCTCCAGTATTTCACTATTCTGCGTGTTGCCCTAGGAGGTAATATACCCGGTATCAGGTTAAGAATTCCCTCCTTGTTTCCTTTTTATTCCTCTTTGAGTTATATTATCAATAATTAATGTTGAATTGATTACACCATAATTTTATTTGAATAAAATACCCTGTATCTTCACCTTTTTTTCCAAAGATTAATTAAGATGTGTTTTTTTTCTATGTGTCAATTATTTTTATGTCTGGCCTTTACATTAGCCTGTGATTAAGTTCCTAAAAATGTTTCTAGTTGCAAATGGCACTTTAATGGTTTTTGCCTCCAATGAATTTATGACCACAGATTAGTTCTTCTTTAAAGCTGATACATTTTTGTGTCTCATGCTCGTAAATCTATGTGTGTGGGGACAATACCGTACACCATACACATTTTGGCTGATGATATTGCTTGCTAGCGAAACCGGTTCAGAAGTCAGAATTTTACGTTAGGCTGATAATGTCCCATTATTTTCAAATTCACGATAATTTGATCAATTTGAGCTGAGCTCTCAGAATATTCAGAAGACCATTTTGCTAAGATGACGTGAGGCATGAAAAGTGAGCTAAAGGAAGGGATGCAGTCGATCCCTCCCTTCCCCTTTCGCTGTGGCTGTAAAGGCCTTCCCGTTGCCGCGTCCCCGGGGTTATAGATGAGCTGCAGCTATTCCGGGGCGTGGACGCCCTGCCCTGAGCTGTGCTCACTGGGAGAATCCGTGCCGACCTGTTTGTGTTGCCCCCTCATTCCAGAGCCTGTCTCCCTCTGCAGGGTCTCTCAGTTCACCAGGTGACTGGTGAGGCTCTTAGAAAAACAACACAAAGCAGAAAACACAAAAAGCTGAGAGCACATTTTTTTCTTTC
Organism: Panthera uncia; assembly: GCF_023721935.1. Lineage (NCBI taxonomy): Eukaryota > Metazoa > Chordata > Mammalia > Carnivora > Felidae > Panthera > Panthera uncia. Next base: position 982,469 of record NC_064818.1, read on the forward strand.
ACATGAAAAAAGGGAGAGAAACCGTTAAATTCAAGTCAATAGCTCGTCTTGATTTGGGGCATTCCTCCTTGAGGCTCAGGTCCAGATATGTTGGGGTGAAGGACAGAACATTCTCAGACTCCTGTCTCCTGGCCGGTTTGCTGGTCCAGCTGGAGCACGTGGCCACTGTCGCTTTTACTGAGAACGGACTCTGCATGTGTACGAATCGGCGACTGTGGGGTGAAACCCGGAACGCCTGGGTGGTAGGAAATATTTAAAATATAGTCCGATCTCCGTTGGCCACTGCCTACGTTTCAGGTAAAATTGATGAACACGGTGTAACGTGAGATGAAGGCTTCTGAACGGGTCAGCAAAACATCAGGCCTCATTGAAGATCTTTGGGAAAAAGGGAAATAATCACTTAGTTATCGCTTTTCCTTTTATGGAAGCTTCAAAATGACCGTTAAGGAAAAGGGAGTCGCCTGGACTGTGTTGCGAGTTCACAGCACTCCCTACTACTGCCACCTCTGTCAATTCTGCACCTGCGCTTCCTATAATTACTAGACTGGGGACTAATTAACTCCCCAGGTATTCAGCTTATCTTCCACACTGTATGGCTTTGTAAGCGAGCAGTTATTAAGTCTATCGGAAGAAGTGGATACGCGTCCTGTCCCCTCAGCAGACGGTGCTCTCAGGTCGGCTGCCTGTGCGGCATCTCAGCTAAGATGTGCGAGCTCTAGGCCAGTCAGACAGTAAGTACTGGGGACACTGAGCGAATGGGGCTTTGCCAAGTCTGCAGACCTTGCCACACACGGTCTCTTCTTCCTTGGACTTTACGTCTCCATTCCTCTGGCAACCCATCTTCTTCGGTGTGCAGGAATGTTGTAGCATTCCTGATCGGGAAACATAACCTCGTACAGCGTCCTTCTCATTTCTCCCTGGGGAAAGCAGAGTCAGTGCCCGGGTGGCCATAAGGACTACTTCCGTCCGTTGGCTGGCCAGCCTATTGGGATGTCTGTTTACCTGCACACTCTCATCACATTGGTTGAAGTCACTTGTTTGGTTCCACTGGACTGGACTTTAACCTCACAGAGGGCAAGAACTTTTTATCATTGTGTCTCCCACCCCAGTCATATAGATGGCGTCCAGGGAATCTGTTCATACCTCAGTGCTCATTACAGCATCAAACAATGATCTCTTCGTCTTTGGTTTGCCCAACAGTGACAGTGTTGGCCAGTTTTGTAGTACACTTATTAAGAGTAATTCCCTTCTTACTCCAAAGTATCCCAATTTCAGTGATAAGTTATATGGTCACACTACTTATATTTCCAGTGCTCCCACTTGGTGAACTTCCTTCACGACGAAGGCAATGCCTTACCCACCCCTGTATCCTCAGGATTTAGCTCGGCATCATAGTGGGCGCTCAGTTAAGGTTTATGGAACAGATTAGGTGAAAAAAGAAAAAAAGTAATGAAATATCATAGGTAATTTTCTACACATGCACAATCTATAAGAAAGAATAAAAGAAAGGTATCTGTGCCATCCAGGAAACCGGCAAGAAACAGATTGCATGATGTGAGGAGAGCTTAATAAAGGGAGTCTGTACAAAGACATGGAAACAACACCGGGGAAGGAATAATGGTGACCTAAAATTAGGGGGGAGAGACATGCGTACTCTAGGCTTTGATGGGAGCAGGAAAACACTTGAATCCTGGGAATGGCTCCTGCGTGGATAAGGCTCCATGTAGGTGCTACGGGGATGCAGCTGGCCCACGTTGATGCTGCAGGCAGGGAGCCAGGGGATACACAGCCCACTCTTACTCTTCTCCCTCTCTCCAGTCTTTTCCCAGATGTTCCTATCGGCTAAACCCAAGAGAAGCCAGAGGGCAGTGAAGCCTGTTGACATGTGTACTGTCAGTTTCTTGGAATATGGAACATGGTAGAGAAGGAGTGGGGGAGGGGGGGTGGTCTTCGGAATAAACAGCAGAACCAGGAGAGGAACACACAGTGCTGTTGGACACCTGTCCTGGGATGCTGGCAGGGAAGGACTTCCCTGTGCGAGCAACACCGTCTGTGGGCAGCTAGTTTCTAAGAGGGGCTGCCCTAGTGCACGAGCTGACACATAACTCCAGTCACTGATGGCTGAGGAAAGACTGGTTTCTTCAGAGTTTTCAGAAATAAAAATAACATTCTGGTGCTTTCTACATTTATAGATTCAATGATTTTCCCTCTGCTCATCTCTGACTTTTGAGCATGGGAAGATAGTAATCCAGCGGCTCCTGAATCTGCCTACTTATGAAGTGGAAATAGTTTTGTTTCTCTGTTGGAAAAGTAACTGAGCCATCATTCCACTCTTCGGAGACAGCTTTCCTAAGCATACATGTCTGTATATTTATACATTTGATATTAATGTGGGTATATAGACATACATATGGTATAAAAATTCATCACTTAGTGTGCATTCATTTGTAAACGAATATTTCCATGTAGGTCTTGTCCCATTTCACCTAAGAAAGAACTGAGATTAAAAGCAGCCATTTGGCAGTTCGGGGCTCTACACCAACACACATCTGAGTTCGAGCCGTGACACTCTAAGGAGTTGGTCACTGGAGCTTTCATTTCGAAATCTCATATTCTGTAGTCAGAGGCTCCCCGAAGCACGGGCTCTAGCCCATCTTTCCTGCGCCTGATCTGTGACTCACGGTGCTGGTGCTGGTGAGCAGTCAGGTGCGAGCTCTGCGGTTGAACTGCTGGCACTCGAGATCAATTAAAAGATGACCACGGAGGCAGCAAATGTGCTAAAGTTGTCTGAATACATTGTCATGATTTGGAATAAATCAGAAGCTCTCTAGCCAGTATTTCTTCAGCAAAAGACATATAGCGAAACAAGAATCAAAGACAAAAAAGAAAAAGAAAACGATCTAAATTCTGATTTTTGTCAGAATTTTTAGGTTGGGTGCACTCAGCATTCCTTTCCATTGTTTTGTCAATTTCTTGTGCTTCTTTTCTTTTTTCTTTTTTAATGTTGAGGAAGAATCACGAGGAAACCTTACCAAATAACAGCAAATTTACGTGAAGTATCAGCAATGTGAGGTTATAACAGGTGCAATAAGTGTATTAGGAAATTGTACTGGGAATTACTTACTTGATAAAATACACGTTTGAAATAAATGGTAAGGACTTGATAATAAAATGCTCTGTCTTAGATATTACACAATACCTTTCATTTATGGCAAAAAAATAATCAAGATATTACTGCTGAATTGCTCAATCTTATACCTGTCTTTTCTGAAGTACAAGTGTTGATTTTGGCCAGTTGGAATCGTTTGCTTTATTTTGGTTGTAATTACATGGTAATCTTTTAATGAAAAAAATTGGCTTCGAAGTTAATGTAACCTTGGAAAGTTATAACTTCTGAGAGGTTCAGTTTCCCAATCCGTAAATGTAGAGAAAGAATCAAGTATCCACATTCCCTGTGACTGGATGGAGAGAGCCGAGCGGGTGTGAGATCCACGACCCCGTGCCTGCCTGGCCTCCAGGTGGGGACAGTACTCTCCTCCCCGCGACCTGGAGCTTGACCACTCGACCTGCATATGTGGAGAGGGTGGGGGGCACTAACGTGTATGACTCCAGCCGTGGCTTCCGGCGGGCCTTCGCTGTCAGGCTGGCCCTCATCGTCTCAGTGCCACCTGAGCCAGGACGGCACTGCCCTCTGCCCCGCAGTGAAAAGTTGTGCCCCGTCACAGACTCTCCCCTTCAGACACCGCCGTCCCCGCTGACCTGGAGACAAACCAGTGCTCCTAATGTGCCACTAAAATGGCATCTTTTTGTGCTGTGAAATCGAAAGACACGGTAGGACAAGTGAAGTGCAGAGTGTCTCCTCTCCCGGGTGTGTGAGCTCTTCCTAAGGTCACCATCCTGAGTCCCTGACCAGAGATCTGTGTCCTCGCCTCCACACTCCCTAGGAAGGGAAGCAAATCAGCTCCTTCAAGGAACCCTTGCTTTCTCAAAGAAAGGACAGGATGTCTGGTCCAGTGCCACAGGGATCCATTTCCCAAAAAGGTCGATAGAATGAAAACTTGCCCTCCCAAATAAACTGTGCCAGACCAAGCCGTGATGTGCACCACACAAGATCAAAGCTCAAGCCCTCTGAGAATGGTTCAGTCAGACCCGTGTGGTCCACGATGGGACCACAGAGGTCTGATCTAACGGTGACTCCGCTTGGACATACATATTCTGAAATCAAGGTCACTGGCCTCTTCTAGCCTGTGTCCAGTGCACGAGTTCCGATCATCCTTTGCCAAGATCATCCTGGGCTAAACTCTGACCCCACATCACGTAGGCACTCAACTTCCCACGTCTGATATTTACAGAGGTCCCCATGGAGTGTGGTCTTTCTCGCTGCACCAACTAATAAAACTAACTTTGTTGTCCACGTATGCATTCCTGCTGGTCTTTGGATGACAGCATCCACAAAATAAAACAGCATTTTGGCCGAGGCAGTTCATGGCTTTGGCTTTTTAAAGCTTTAGCCCAATGGACATGCAGCTTCTATCAGTGACGTCCATAGGATCAGAGTAGCCTCGGGGTCATAACCTTTACTTTCTCACAGATGATATTCATGATAATAATAGCAATTTGATAATATTATTCTAAGCAATTGTTTCCCAACCTGTGTCCTTGGAAAGGTTAATAGTTATTTCACAGTAAAATATGTTTGAGAAATTTTACATGAAATATCTCATTCCATGAGGTTCATAATGCATGGTGACATACAAAAGGTCCTGAGAATACTTGCACACGTTTATTTGAAGCTTGATTTTACCTTGACCCCAAATTATTTCACCAATATAACTTGTTTTTCGAGGACATCGACAGACTTCTCTTTTCTGTGGGAGTCAGCGTCTGCCAACTTGTTCCAAGCCAAGTCGCTGTGATATTTCGCTGCCATTCATTCACACGTAGTGTTCACCCCTCCCCCATCCAGGTCCCATCTAGTCTCACCTGGGAGGTCCGTAGAGGTGAGCGATGGATCACACTGTCAAACATGGCCTGGAGGATTGTAAATATATGCGCTTCAACTGCAAGCCTGTGGTGATCCACAGGTTTTTGGGACATAATTCATACAAGTGGAGGTGGAAAATTATAGACCAAAAGTACTGATGGGGGCACCTGGGTGGCTCAGTCAGTTAAGTATCCGACTTCAGCTCAGGTCATGATCTTACAGTTCATGGCTTCAAATCCTGTGTCGGGCTCTGTGCTGACAGCTTGGAACCTGGAGCCTGCTTCTGATTCTGTGTTTCCCTCTCTCTCTGCACCCCCCCACCCCGCTCTCTCTGTCTCAAAAATAAGAAAACATTAAAAAATTTAAAAAATATACTGATGTAAATATGTATCACAACTCTTGTAGAATTAATCAATATACCTGCTAGAAACAATGTTGACAATGGTAGATCTAAACTAATAGTCATCTATAATTAAAAAGAAAACCCACAGTGAAACCATGAAATTCTCAAGAAAATACTCAAAATGTATTGATGAGAAGTTTTACTAAAATCTTACGAATTCCCAAAATTCATGTGCTAGTAGGAACTTTGCTATGTTGTTAAAATTGCCAGGATTTAATGGAAGATTAATGAAACAAGTTCTTTAGTAAAGTCTTGCAACCTGCAGCGTTTTGTGCTCATTCAAAACTCACTTCGCGGTCACGCAAATAAGCAGCTTTCAGTTCCTCTCGTAAATGAAACTTATGCTTCGCAGTAAGTGAACTCACAGATCACCTGACTCTCTTCCCCAAAATGAGTCTATAGCTCCCTTGATCTGAAAATAAAATAAGAAGAAATGAACGGTGGAGGCTTCCCAGGGATTTATGACCCCCACAGTGTGCCACAGGTCCCTACCTGCTGAGCACGAACAGGCCACATGGATGCTTCACCAACACCTGCCCAAAGGCACAGATACTTTGCCTTTTTAGGGTTGAAAGTTTCACACAAAGGTGACACTTTGCCTCAGAGATTGTTTGTGTTACCAGATGAACCTGCACTTAGATAGTTGTCAGAGGACGACTAAAGACCGGGAATGGTCATTTCTTATAAAGTGGGTTTTGATGGAACATCGTGACGTAGGCCGGGTCAAGCCACACCCCTTCCAAACGCTAGTTGTGCTAAATTGGAGAGCCGTGGGTTCAGAAGCATTCAGAAGCGTCACAAGACTCCTGAGATAACTTTGCGCTTGAGTCAGGCATCCAAGTGCAATCAACCTAATGGGGTTTCCACAGCACAGTCCAGTGCGCTGAGTCATGCCGCCGTTTTCTGGAGCTTTCTGCTGAGTTGTCTTCTGCCCGGTTGACCCAACACTTATCGGTAGCTCATAAATTCCATAATCCATATGGTAAATGCAAAGTACACTGATCTTTAAGAAATCTCAGGGTTTGGGAAGAATTGGGAAAAGATTCACTGATTCTTTATTTGCTTCTGGATGCTGACATTTAACTTGGATATTGAGGGGGATTTACTAGTTCCAAAGTGTTTACAATGGAGAGATTTTATTATTTAATTTTTATTCTTCTTTCTTTTGAAAAAAAAAAAATGGCTTCATCCCTGTGGTCTACTTAATGCCTTGGATATCAATAGGTTGTTAAGATGTGGCCAGTCATTGATTGGACATAGACTTAGCATATGTGGAAACAGACTGGGTTATTTCTTCACAGAAACATCCATCCACCTAATACTGTGCCTGGCAGAGCCAACTGTTATCATATAGAGATTTGCTTTCTGATTTTAGTTTCTTAAGTGGTACATGTATAAGTATGTGCATATATGTAACCACATTGGCTGGCCTCATTTCTTAGTTCTGCCCTTAATAAGTGGGGCAGCTTTGGGGTGCCTGGGTGGCTCAGTCGGTTAAACATCTGACTCCGGCTCAGGTCATCATCTCACGGTTTGTGAGTCTGAGCCCCGCGTCAGGCTCTGTAGCTGACAGCTCAGAGTCTGGAGCCTGCTTCAGATCTGTCTCTCTCTCTCTGTCTGTCTCTCTCTGCCCCTCCCCTGATCACACACAGTGGGGCAACTTTGGACGCAAGTAGGTAAACCTCTCTGTACTTCATCGATAACTTGGGGGCGCAACTAATATTATTAGACTAATGTTATGAGCCTCACAGATCTAATAATGTTAATACTATAAGAAATAGCTTAAAGCAGTGCCAGGCATATAGTAGGCCTTAATGGATTTAATTCATCATTATCCTCACTGTTGAGTAAACGTGGCATGCTCACACACATGCTCAGATTGGACTGTCCCTGGGAGCCACAGCTGTGCCACAGCTGTCTTCCCAACCACGTGGCCTAGCCTTGGACACTGGGCCTGATGTGAAGATACAGCTTCCTTTGTGCTTTGGGGAATGGAAACCACCACTGGAGAGCCCATTCTGGGATTCACAGAAACACCTGCCACCAGAGGACTTTACACAGAGGGCTATTTAAAGGCATCACACTGCCAATAATTTCTTCTGTTGAGATTTTGGCAAGGAATATTTCACACTTTTTGGAAGGACACATTGCCTAGCCAGGTGAATAATTTCCTTTCCAGTAAGTCTATAGTGCCCTGTTTGAAAACGTAGAAGTCCCATGCATCCCTTTTAAATAATAATGTTTTGTAATCCCTGAAGGCTGGCACTGTTTCACTCCTCACTTTATCCCCATTGCCAAGTGCATTTCCTGGCACCCAGGAAATGTATTTTGAGTAAAGGAACGTGTTCATGCATTGTTTGCCTGTGGAGGGGACTTTGGCTACCAGCCCCTTGGATGTCATCGGGGAGGATCTCTGTGAATTCTCTGGCATGGAGACTTCTGTGATGGAAACGGGGAACTTCTGGCCTCTTAACAAAACCCAGGGATCTACAAGACTAGATGTAATTGCTTCCAAAGCGTGCAGGGGACACAGAACGTGTTGTGCGCAGTGTCTCCTTTGAGCCGAGATGCTTGCTGATGCGCCCCTGTTCGGTGCACACGAGCTCCCTTCTGAGCGGAAGGGGCCGATGCGCACCATGGGTACTTTGAGGGTTGGTGTTTGTGGTTTGGTTTCGACCGCCCAGTAATTGATCTCAGCCGGAAAACTAAAATCATTAGAAGAGCTTCTTACATCTTAAATCGAATTTTTTTTTTTTTTTTTTCTGGAGGGGAGGCTTGGGAATTTACAAATGTGGAGGGAAGGGGACAGATGGTCACTGATGGGGCAATTTCAAAAGAAAGCAGTAGTAGAAATTGGAAGAAAGAAGTTAGTAGAACGGAGCAAGGTAATACATCAGGAGAATTTGTGTCCAGCCCCTGTCCTGGATCTCCTCTCCATTTCCTACCAGACCTGGTGAACCCAGTTCCCTCGGTACCCCGGGAACTCCTACGCTTCCCTCCCTGTCTCTACAGCTGGTCCTGAGGAAATGGGAGGATGACTCCCTAGCCTCCTTCCTCTCCAAGGATGCTTTCATGCTGACAGGAGAGAACCTAGGGATGGACGAAGGAGTAAATGGCCCCTGAAGTATCCGAGGCCACAGTGAGGCGGGTGGGGAGGGGTCTCAGGGTCCAGGAGGAGACCTGACGATGATGGGGTCCAGGACCCCGCTGAGATGATGCGTGGGGAGCCAGCAGGGCCGTGACGTCTTCCTTCCAGAGCCGCCTGGCCCCTCGCAATGGGAAGCTGGCATCCTTGACCTGTGCCGCACTGCTCAGCTCTCCCCAAAGCAGTTGTCTCCTCTGGACTCACGCTTTCGCAAGGTAGCAACAGAGAGTGGAAAAAGCGATGTCGTGAGGAGCTCGAGAGATCCCCGCACACGGGGGCCCCACCTTCATCTCCGTCCAGTGACACCTGGCAGACGGCCCACCCCGGGGAGGACTTCATGCTCACACGATGCTCATTTCTCTTGTCACTTAACCCTTTGCACTTGGGTGTTCATGGAGGACGGGACTTCGCTGCTGCCTCTGCAACCCCAGGGATGAAACAGAGCGGCTCACCAGTTGCTCAATAAATATCTGGCCCAGTGAATGGATAAGCACCCCCCATGTGCAGGGTGCTAACACGGGGAAAGTGGTGATAAAATTCACTAATGCTCCTCTAGTCTGTGTATAAGTGCGTCTTTGGTTTTTTCGTTTGTTTTTTTGTTTAATATGAAATCTATTGTCAAACTGGTTTCCATACAACACCCAGTGCTCTTCCCAACAGGTGCCCTCCTCAATGCCCATCACCCACTTTCCCCTCCCTCCCACCCCGCATCAACCCTCAGTTTATTCTCAGTTTTTAAGAGTCTCTCATGGTTTGCCTTCTTCCCTCTCTGTCACTTTTTCCCTCCCCCATGGTCTTCTGTTAAGTTTCTCAGGATCCACATAAGAGTGAAGACATATGGTATCTGCCTTTCTCTGTATGACGTATTTCATAAGTGCATCTTTGGAGAAGCATGGCACACGGAGGGATATACGAGAGACTTTTAAAATTCTCTCTGTTGAGTTTTTCTTCCTCTGGTCTATCAAATTCTGGTCACTTGAAAATAAGATAATATTCTCCAGTCAGTAAATAAGATGTTCATGCTTGTGTTAGAGTCAAACTTTGAACTTTTTTCCTTTTAATGTGGAGGCTCCTTCTCAGGGCTGTTACAGGGGTAGGAGCGGGGGAGTGCAAAGGGCTGGATGGGCACAGGGGCTGGGAGTCTCTGGAGGCTGGTATGTGCAGTGGAGGGGCATCTCAGTAAAGGCTTAGGCATTGTAGAAAAGATGCTACAGTCTCAAAAATTCATTCCAATCCCATGCATTTATAAAACACCTTGCATTTGCTTTTCGTGCTAAGAAAAGTGCTCATTCCCCGGGAATTTAGATACTGGGTGGTTTATTAGGGGTGAGCAGTCAGCTCACATCTTTAGCCTGTATGGGGCGCTAAGCTTTTTATCATCATTATTTTACTTCTTACTGTTATTTGAAGGTGTTTTCCTCATGGCCTCGGAATGGCGGGAGTTGATAGTGGCCGGCAGGTTCAGGTCTGGCTGGGAGAGCTGAGCCTCCGTGGCTAGTCCCGAGGGGTCGGGAGGCCAGTGAGAGACCTTTCCACCTCTGTGACTCTCCCTATCATTCTGCTCTGTGGGCTGTCTGTTCTGGTTCAGACACGCTGTCCCCTCACGAGTCACAGACAGGTAAAGCACAACCCCTGTTTTCTGAACGCTGACGTCTCTGAAGAAGCTGTGCCATTCAGGACGCAGATGCACAAAGGCTGAGAACACAGAGGCTGACCTATTAGGAGTGGTGGTCCCTTTGTAGGATGGTGGGTGTGTGTGTGTGTTTTTTTACCTTATTTTTGCTTATTTAAATGTGCTAATGTTTCTAAAGTTACTTGTTAAAATGATTACAGTAGTAAAGTAAATGATACTTTTAGACATTTCGTTTTTTAGCTAGAGAGTTTCAGAGAGCAGTGTCCCCAGTGAAGGCTGCTGTAAGTCCGGCAGCATTTTCTGCTGTGCGTGGGGGGAGAGGGTCCCATGGGTCTGTTGGCGTGGGCGGGGGGGAGGGATACAGGGCAGGGAAAGGGCAGAGTGGCCCGGTGTCTGACGCTACGTGGAGAAGCGGGCGTCCTGCCACTGGTGTTTTCATCACTGTTGAGCTACGCGTGGTTTTATTCCCTAAACAGGGTCCTCCAGAAGGGCTTCCGCGTTCAGGTCTGACCTGACTCAGACGGGGAAAGAGGCCCCTTCATCCCCCGAACGTCTCTCGCTCTGGATCTAGAGTCCTGTCTTTAGGGAGGTTTGGGGTTTGGCAGATTGTCAGGCCCACGGCTCGGGGACAGGTCTGATTTGCGCCCTTCTGCACCCACAGTGTTAGGACAACCCCACGCGTGTGGCTGGATATGAATGAGACATGCTGGATGGAAGAGGCCAACTGCTCTTGGACATACTCATGTGAACAATTCTGCCACTTTCTTCCAGAAGCAGGATTGTGATGGAGGGACACGGGGGAGACCGCGAGTCCTTGTGCAGCTCTTCTGGCAGTGGGGACACGGTGCTCGTGGAGCTCAGACAGGCCCTCCATCTCTGTGGGTGTTCATGGGCTGCAGGCAGTGGAGACGGATTCTCCCCCCTTAAAGGAAATGGGGGATTTGTTGGACGTGTTTCACCGAGGGAAGCAAACACAAGACTCAGAAGGGCAGGGCGGTTGACCGACCCCAGGACGGTGAAAGCTCGTCCTCAGTCTCGGTACTGAAACACTTTTGGGATGGGTTTACTCACTTTGCTCTGTCCCCTTGGTGTCTGCGTTCAAGGTTCACAAGCAGCAGGAGTGGGACGCTGGCCCAGCTTGGGTCCCGTGAGCACCATGGTGGGGTGGGGGGACACAGAGCTTGGCTGGCTGGGTCTCCAGACAGGACTCAATGGCGGTGGCAGTGGGGGCGGGGGGGTACGCCCCTCACCCTAGCAAAGCCTGAGCCATATTCCTGAAGGGAAGGAGCTGTTCTATAGAAGAACAGCCAGTAGGTATTGTCCTCGGCCATGGGACTTAGGACAGGCATGATGGTCCCATGTCTTGTCTTTGGAGACCTGGCAGGACAGGACCTGCCCCTTTGTAACTCTTGCTTTGAGGTCGAGAGAGAGGATGAGTGTCACACAGAGGTGTTAGTTAGTAAATGAAGCTAGAAATTACACCCTGCAAAACAAGTAAGAATAATCACTGTTCTCCCCAGAGTTTAACCCCCGAAATAAAGGGCCTTTATCTACCCCAATCTGGTAAAGAACAGGGCAATCTCTAGGGACCCAGGGTTTTTGTCTTCCCAGCCTATCCTGTCGGGCAGGCTCAAACAGGTGTGATAAACGAAGTCAGAATTCATTGCTCAGGATCCCAGCTATTGTCTCTTCTGTCTCTCTCATATATCCTACTTGCCTAAATATGTTAGGGAACATTCATTATTTAATTTTAGTCTTACAAGGGACAGAATCCCTCGACGATATTTCAAAAGAGCTGCTAACTTTGTAGAAACTATGTTCCTATGCCTCTTTTCTTTTTTTTTTTTATTTTTTATTTTTTAATATATGAAATTTACTGTCAAATTGGTTTCCATACAACACCCAGTGCTCATCCCAAAAGGTGCCCTCCTCAATACCCATCACCCACCCTGCCCTCCCTCCCACCCCCATCAATCCTCAGTTTGTTCTCAGTTTTTAACAGTCTCTTATGCTTTGGCTCTCTCCCACTCTAACCTCTTTTTTTTTTTTTTTCCTTCCCCTCCCCCATGGGTTTCTGTTACGTTTCTCAGGATCCACATAAGAGTGAAACCATATGGTATCTGTCTTTCTCTGTATGGCTTATTTCACTTAGCATCACACTCTCCAGTTCCATCCATGTTGCTACAAAAGGCCATATTTCATTTTTTCTCATTGCCACATAGTATTCCATTGTGTATATAAACCACAATTTCTTTATCCATTCATCAGTTGATGGACATTTAGGCTCTTTCCATAATTTGGCTATTGTTGAGAGTGCTGCTATAAACATTGGGGTACAGGTGCCCCTATGCATCAGTACTCCTGTATCCCTTGGATAAATTCCTAGCAGTGCTATTGCTGGGTCATAGGGTAGGTCTATTTTTAATTTTCTGAGGAACCTCCACACTGCTTTCCAGAGCGGCTGCACCAATTTGCATTCCCACCAACAGTGCAAGAGGGTTCCCGTTTCTCCACATCCTCTCCAGCATCTATAGTCTCCTGATTTCTTCATTTTGGCCACTCTGACTGGCGTGAGGTGGTATCTGAGTGTGGTTTTGATTTGTATTTCCCTGATAAGGAGCGACGTTGAACATCTTTTCATGTGCCTGTTGGCCCTCCGGATGTCTTCTTTAGAGAAGTGTCTATTCATGTTTTCTGCCCATTTCTTCACTGGGTTATTTGTTTTTCGGGTGTGGAGTTTGATGAGCTCTTTATAGATTTTGGATACTAGCCCTTTGTCCGATGTGTCATTTGCAAATATCTTTTCCCATTCCGTTGGTTGCCTTTTAGTTTTGTTGGTTGTTTCCTTTGCTGTGCAGAAGCTTTTTATCTTCATAAGGTCCCAGTAATTCACTTTTGCTTTTAATTCCCTTGCCTTTGGGGATGTGCCGAGTAAGAGATTGCTACGGCTGAGGTCAGAGAGGTCTTTTCCTGCTTTCTCCTCTAAGGTTTTGATGGTTTCCTGTCTCACATTCAGGTCCTTTATGCCTCTTTTCTATTATTCAGAGGGGGCCCTGATGATGAACATCTACCCTGACATCTTTCAAAGGAGCTCCCTCAGAATGGAGTGACTCCGATGTGGAAGAACATTTTCTATCTTGTTCTGAAACATGTTGTTTTAAGAGAGAGAATCTTGGATGGAAGTTTGTCGAAGAGGTCACGGTTGAACCCAGAGACAGTCGAGAGACAGACACTCTGAGGCTTCCTGAAAATCATTTTTTGGTAGCAATGTGTGGGTGTTTGGCTCTTTTAAAGAAATTTACAAGTAGTAATTTTTTATTAAATATTTTCTACAACTTAATTTGTATTCCCAACAATATACCTCTGAAATTTTTCAACGTCAGTATATATAGTTCACCTTATTCTTCTGTTACATAGCATTTCATGTCTGGATATGCCATAATTTGTTACCGGATCCCAGCTCTGACAGTTACTTTTTTTTCTCGGTTTTCATTATTATAAATAATCATGAGATGAATTTTCCTCTACACACCTCTTTGTGCAGGTGCATAAATACCTCTCGGGGTGAATGTGTACAGTGCAGGCACACGCACGTGGTTCTTAGTCTCAAATTTATGTTTGTGAATAGATAAACAGTCTTCCCACACCATTCCTGAGCTGTCCACTGTTTCCACTGAATGGAAGCTAAGAGTCACTGTCTATGAAAATCACGGTGTAGCCGCGCACACCCACGTTCACACCCAAACCATGTAACCTGGTCCTTCTATTTATCCGACTTTATCCCAGTGTCACATTACTTTCATTACTGTGATTTATAATACAATAATTTGACCATTGTCTTCACTATTTTTGCACATACCCACTTCTGTCAGAAATGCCATAGAGATTTTTGACTGGAATTGCAATCTTAGATAAGTTTGGGGAGGACCACAATCTTTCTAATATTGTCTTTCCATCTGTAAGTATTTCAGCTTATTGGAACCTTCTTTTGCGTTCCTGAGCATGTACAGTACTGACTATAATTCAGTGTCCGCATGTTCATCGTTAATACAGAAATCCAACTGATTTTTGTGCGTGGGTCTTGTATTCTATCAGTTTGCTGGACTCACTCATTAATTCTATGAGTTTTTTTGTAGATTACTTGGAATTTTCTACACAGGCAACCATTTCATCTGGAAATAAAGAGTTTTGTTTTTTCCTCCCTAATTTGTGTGCCTTTTATGTTTTCCTTGCTTTGACTCCACATCTGCCATTATGCTGACCAAGAACAGGGAGACAGGTCCTTGCCTTGCTCTTCATCTAACAGAGAGATCGTTCTATCTCCCACACTTACTTATGTTAGCTATAGTTTTTGTTTTCTTTTAGGTGAGGTCCTGTACTCCTTATTTGCCAAGACTTTTTATCATGAACAGATACTGATTTTGTTATTTTCTGCATCCGCTGATAGGATTATATGATTGTTGGCCCATAATCTGTTGATTTGGTGAATTGCACTGATTGGTTTTTAGATGTTGAAACAGCCTTGCACATGTGGAATAAATCTCGTGTGTGTGTGTGTGTGTGTGTGTGTGTGTGTGTGTGTTATATTAGCTTCTCAATGTTAGATAAGGAGAATTGGGAAGGCTTCTCTGAGAGCTGACTCTGGAGTTGAGACCTGAATGATGGAAACAGGCAGACTGGAGTAAATCTGTGGAGACCAGACAGAGGGAGCAGCAAAGACAGAGGCTGGGGGCCTGTGTGTGGTGTTTGCAGAAAGGAAGGAGGTCAGTGTGGCTACAGCACAGGGACAGATGGAGAATCACAGGAGATACAATCCCAGATGGAAACAGGACAGTTCACAGAGGGTCTTGCAGAATAGCTTTTCTTTCCTTCCTTCCTTCCTTCCTTCCTTCCTTCCCTCCTTCCCTCCTTCCTTCCTTCCTTCCCTCCGTCCCTCCTTCCCTCCTTTTCTTCCGTCCCTCCCCTCCCTCCATGCCTCTTTCCTCCTTTCTCCCTTCCCTCT